>NW_027094353.1:0-115569 GCF_029207755.1 Chamaea fasciata
CTGTCCTCCCCTAAGAACATCCCTAGGACATCATCCCAGTTTTTCCCAGCTAGGAGCTGCAAGGAATTCAGGCAGGGGAAATGACATCAGGGAACAGCTTTGTAAAGTCAAAGGCAGAAAGAGAAGATCCACCAGCAAAGGGCAGGAAAGGGGAAAGGTTTCTGAAAACATTTCTGCAGTCTAATTAATAATTATTTCCCGCTTCCCCAGCGAGAAGAACACAGACTCACAGCCATTCAGGCCTGACAGTCCCCTGCAGCCAGAGCTCAGCACACATCCACAGAAGCAAGTCCAGCATCTGAAAGAAAAAAAAAAAACAAAACAAAAACCAAACACAACAATCAAACCAGTAGGAAAAGGTGATTTCTTTGGCTTCAAAGTTATTTCAAGTTCTTAAAGCCCAACACAGCTGCTAGGAGAAACAGAGTCAGGGCTCCTGCAGACAGAGGGTGTTTTCCCCCCAGGGGACTGCAGAGGAATTGTCTGGGACTTGGACTGTCCCTCGGGGTGACACCAGTTTGCTGTCGACTTCTATCATTCCATATGTTTGACTCCCAAAACTTCCCAGCCCAGGGGCTTGAGCTGACAGGGCAGCACAAAGATTGTTCTCTGTGTGGTGCCCAGATTTGGGGTTCACTGTCACCTTTTGCTAGTTTAGATGAATTATACCCACGGCCCCCGAATTCCGCTGCTCAGTTCCCGCTGCAATAACCTCACAGTGCCTCACGGAGCACGGATATTCCCACGCAGAGCTGCTGCTTGAATGCAGACGTGTCAGGAACCAGCAGAGCTTCCAAGGAAGCTCAGCAGGATGGGGACAGGATAGGTTTCTATTCCATAGATTTGGTTAATTCTAACCCTCATCCCCTGGGGGTCACCTGTCAGATTTCCCTGGAATTCAGCCACCCCCCCTGAGCTCGGGCTCCAGGTGATGTTTCAGAGCAGGAGAAGGCACTGGCCGGCCTGTGCTGAGGCAGCCCCTGTGCCCTCGGGAGGACACAGCTCCCTGCAGGAGCTCAGCTCCTTTCCGAGCCCCAGCAGTGGCCTCTGCAAGTGCCTTTCCCTCAGGCAAGGGACGCCCATCCCCTGCCTTCAGCACACCTCCAGTGGGACCCACCTGCAAAAGCTTTCCATCGTTTCTGCACTCGGCCGGCTCCCTGGAAAAGTCCAGACTTCATCCAAACGAAACTCCATCCCACTCAAACCTTTGATTTTGAGGCATCTCCGAGGGCCGTTGCTCTGGATTTAATTTCTGTGAGGGAGGAGCGCCTTGGCTTTAATGCTGCCGACGGGTGATGTCCTCAGGCTGAAAGGGGGAGGGGGATTTGGGGTGGCCAGGACATCCCTGGCAACTGTGTGGGAGCTCCGGGAGGTGGGAATTGCTGTCTGAGCCCCTCTGCAGACAGCCCGAGCCGCCGTTCCCAGGCAATGCCAGCTGTTCCCCGGGGAGCTCTTGGGCTGTGGGTGCCTCTGTCCGGGCTGCAGCATCTCCCCGTGCCCGGCGGGAGCAGCCCCTGGCCGAGGAGCCGCGGCAGCCCCGGGGCCGTGTCCGTGCCAGCCCCGAGCCCGGCCCCGGGCCCTGCGTTTGGCCGCCGCTGCCACGGGCGGGGCCCCGCAGGCACAGCTCCTCCCCTGCACATCATCCCAGGGCTGCTGGCCCCGCTGGGGCTGCCCGGCCTCCTTCCCTCCCTGCGCCTCCGGGCACCCGGGACACCTGCAGGAAACCCCGAGGGACACTGCAGGCGGCACGGGGGGGGGCACCGAGGCCTCCGGCCAGAAAAGCAGCCCCGGCCTCAGCAGCTGCCATCATTTTGGCCCGGCAACACTCACCTGCAGGAAACGCCCCTGTGCGGGTGGGACCGGCCCTGCCTCTCTGCAGAGCTTTGCGCGTGGAAGAAGGGAAGCCTCAGGACTTGTCCTGCTCCTTTCCGCCCGGAAAGAGACTTTGTGTGAGTACTTTTACGGCAGCTGCTGGGTAAATCCTGGAAAGGGACAGGAAATCAGCGTCACTGGAAGAGCTTTGTGCTGTCGTGAGCTGCCAGCCACTTCTGCCCTCGAGCCATTCCAGGGGCTGGTGTGTGAAGCAGCTTTGGCAGAGAAGGCGGCACTGCACTTACCTTAGTGGGGGCCAAGCGTTGCCATCCTATGGAGGTCCATCCCCATAATGCAGAGATTGGTTCAGCTGCTTGGGAGCAGAGTCCGGGGGTAATGCCAAGGTGCTGAGTTCGATTCTCAAAACGGTCCGTCCGCTTGAGAGTCAGATTTTAGGATCCCTCTCAGCCTCAGTATATCCTGTGACCTGGAAATAAGAGGAAAATTCTCGGCTGAGTTTTAATAAAACAGCTTTTGCCATTGCAGGGTGTGAGCTGCACTCGGCGATTTTCGGCCGCGACGAGCCCCACGAGCCTTCCGCCCTTCCTTGCCGCCATCTTGGTTGCGTCTGAGGCCACTTCCGGTCCCGCCGGCATCTTTTTTGCGGCACCTCTAAGGCCCCCGGCAGGTGTTTACACAGACGCCTGACTAAATCCGCGAATCCGAACGCAAGCGCGGCGCGGCTGAGCACACAGGCCCGTGTCCCACACCTGGAGACGGCCGCGGAAAATTGCGCCCCGGCGGCGCCGTTGTCGGGGTTTCGTACAGGCATCTGACTAAACGCCTACAGGGTCCTTATTTTTTTCCCGCCCTTTTGGCCGCCCTTTTTGGAAGGTCGGGCGCCTCGCGCCTGGGCGCCATTTTGTGAGGGGGCGTCGCGTGACTTCCGCTTTTCCTTGCCGCCATCTTTGTTGCGGCTGAGGCCACTTCCGTCCCGGCCGCCATGTTCATTTGCGGCTCGGCATAGGCCTCCGCCAGGTGTTTACAACAGACGCCTGACCTAAATCCGCGAATCCGAACGCAAGCGCGGCGCGGCTGAGCACATGACCGGTGTCCCTACACCTGGAAACGCCGCGGAAAATTGCGCCCGGGCGGCGCCGTAGTCGGGGTTTTTGTGCAGGCGTCTGGCTAAACGCCTATAGGGTCCTTATTTTTTCCCGCCCTTTTGGCCGCCCTTTTTGGAAGGTCGGGCGCCTCGCGTCTCGCCGCCATCTTGGTAGTGGAACCCACTAAAATGCCCCCTCGGCTCCTCCCACAAGCGCCTGACTGAATGGACTGCAGCCCGCGGCGCCGCTGCGCCCCCATCCCGTGTCCGCACACCCGCAAACGCCGCGGAAAAATCGCGCCCGGGACGGCTCCGGGGGTCCGGGTGGCGCGCGCAGGCAGCCGGCTGCCACGCGCCCGGCGCTCCCTTGCCTTTTTCCCTCCCTTTCGGCCCCGAGCTGCGGGCGGTGCGGGCGGCAGCGCCGCCCCCGAGCTCACAGTGCGGGGCTGCCACGCGCGTCGGGGACGGGCACGGGGGACAGCTGCACTACCGCTCTTTGCCCACAGGGTGGCAGCATTGCCACACAGATCAGGCGGGACGGGCGGGGGGGGACAGCTGCAGTACCGCTGTATGCCCACAGGGTGGCAGCATTGCCTCACAGATCATGAGGGACGGGCACGGGGGACAGCTGCACTACCGCTCTTTGCCCACGCGGTGGCAGCATTGCCGCACAGATCAGGCGGGACGGGCGGGAGGGACAGCTGCACTACCGCTCTTTGCCCACAGGGTGGCAGCATTGCCTCACAGATCATGAGGGACGGGCACGGGGGACAGCTGCACTACCGCTCTCTGCCCACAGGGTGGCAGCACTGCCGCGCGGCGGCGCGGAGCGGAGCCATAAACGAACGTGCCCAGGAATGCCCTGGCGAACAGCCTCCGGAATAAACGGCCCAAAAGACCCCCGAGCACACCTGCGAGAGCCCCGCCAGCAACCAGACCGAAACAAAAAAGCCTTTCGTTCAGGCTCTATTTCAATATTTTTTATCTTTGTGATTCTGATATTTACATTCATCATTACAATTCATCTTTTATATTATGTACATTATACATCATGTATTATGTTTATTATACTATTATATTTATTATAGATATTAAATATAGAAAGTTATATAGAAAATAATTTATTTATTATGTAATGTTATAAATAATAATACATTTCATTTAAATATGATTATGTACATTATAGATGTTTATATTATGTATATTAAATATATTTATAAAACGTGTAGTAAGTAATAATATATTGTGTATTTTTTATTGATATTATTTTTCATATCCTATACTTTTTGTTATTTTTCTTTTTCATTATTTTTTAAATTCGTTTGTTTATATTTTAAACGATATTTTACACTAGATGAATTCATGAACCTAACACATCAGAAACACAATTAATTTGAATTAAATAAGCCTGGTTTTCTAAGGGGTAAAGTTTTAATCTTTATTTAGATAATATGGGCATATTTTCTCTATCTGTATGGGGTTTTTTTTGGTGGGTTGCGGGGGATTTTATTTTGGGGGTTTTCTTTTTTTGTTCGCTTTGTTTTGGATTTCTTTGCTAATAAACAAGCAGGGTCGGAGAGTTACAAAATAAAACGTCTACTTTGTTTTTATTGCTCCCTCTGAAATACGCCTCGACAGCCTGGACAGCAGGCTGCTGCTGGTAACACTGTGCACGGGTAGGAGGAGACCTGGTCGGGGCTGGGAAGGAAAAAAACGGCACCACGGTGGTCACAGCTTTCTCCCTTCAGGAGTTTTATGGAGCAGAAAATACAGAGCTTTTGCCAACTGCGCTCTCTATGACATCCCGACGTCCAGCGGGCACCGAGGTCATTTCTCATCTTTCTTGCCAACAGCCAAACCCCCAGGCGCCCGGGGGAAGAAAGAGTATGGGGAAAAAAAAAAAGGAACAAAGAAAACATGAAAAAATAAACCAAAACTATAGAAAATAATAAATAAAATTAAAATACCAAAAGAAAAAAATTTCAAAGTAACAAAAAAGTGGAAAAAAAATTTAAACAAAAAATTAAAATAAAAAACGAAAAGTAGTTTTAACAAGTAAATAAATAGCTAAAGAAAAAAAATAAAAATTAAAAAACTGAAGAAAAAGTCTTTGAAAAACCACAAAACGCAACATGAAAAACCACAACAAAAGAGCACAAAAATACAAAAATAACAAAAAATAAAATACAAAATTAAATAAACGCAGCTCTCACCTCCTGCCACTGCCTAAAAAAGCGCCATGGCTTTCCTCAATTATGCAGCAATAAGGGAAACAAACCCAGTGCCCCCCAGAACAGAAGGTTTTCTAGACAATTCCCACTTCTGCTTGGAAACAAATTCTATTTTAGTGGGAAGCTCATTTTGGACAAACATCCAAATGTGCCAAGGTAGGAAAGAACCAGCCCCTTGTGTCCAAGGAACAGCAGCTAGGCCTGGATTCAGGTTTTAATGGCATTTATGTAATTAAAAATGCAGTAAATTGAACTTTACAAAGAGACAAAT
Organism: Chamaea fasciata; assembly: GCF_029207755.1. Lineage (NCBI taxonomy): Eukaryota > Metazoa > Chordata > Aves > Passeriformes > Sylviidae > Chamaea > Chamaea fasciata. The sequence goes on from NW_027094353.1 coordinate 5,420, forward strand.
CGTGGCAAATAAATACTTCAAAGTTTTCTTGGGAAATCACAGAATTTTGTGGAGATGGTGCTGGACAATTGCTGATTTACCAACATTAATTGGGTAAATTTCCTTAGAAATGTGCTCTACAAGGTACAAAAATTCCAATTAGGATGGAAAATTGGAATAAATAAATATTCCCTTACTAAAATCAGAGAGAAAATCAGAGTTATTCCTTCAATTAAAAGGAAGGAATAACATCTAAATCCAAGCCTGCCTGGAAAACAAGCTCAGGAATTTCTAACATTGAAAACTTTTGCAAGAGTCATGAAGTTGGTGAAAGTTCATGGAATGATGATTAAAAATCTGCTTCCTCTGCTCTGATTTAAAGGGAAGTGGGAATTCAACAGGTCCAGTTACTCCTATCCAAGAATGATCTGTGTTTTGTGGGAGTACCAATGCAAAGAAACTCCAATCTTACTTGGATTTGACATCTGAAACTCTCAGCAGAGTTGGCAAGTTTCAGTGGAACAAAAGAGCCACAATTCCTGTAATAACCAAAATTCACCTTGGCAAAACAGGAGGAGGAGGAGGAGGAGGAGGAGGAGGAGGACACCAGGAACACACTCCGGCTGACAGCAAGGATTTCTTGGAAAAGGCAGGAAATCAAACTGACAGTCTCTGTCCAGTTATGGCCAGGCAATTATCTAGGAGTCAGAGAGAAAAGTGGGAACCTTGGACTGGGATAAGGCCTTCCAGTGGCTTCACTTCCTACTGGCTCTCTCCTTTTTTTGCCAGCTACCTGGAAGAGGAAAAACAACAGGAATAAAGTCTCAAACAGGATGGCCTTGGTCCAGGCAGACTGAGGTGCAGCTCCCAGGGAGGGAGGCCAGGCTGTGCCTCGGGGAGCTCCGGGAATCTGGGATTGCCCGTGGGATTCAAGGGCTGGAAAAGCACACCCACCTGCCAGGTTCAGTGCTGGGACCGAGCAAGGCCGGGGCTCGGGGGCAGCAGTTAGAGCTGGGACTGCAGGAGAACACCCCAAACCCGGGTTAAACATCCGGCACGACACGCAGCACGCTCCGGGAGAAACTCGGGCGGGAGAAGCCCCGGGATGCTCCACGTTCCTTGCCCTTGGCAGCTGTGCCAGGGCCTCCATCAGAATGCTGACCTCACCGTGCAGCTCCTACAAAACAGGAGAACTTATGGGAATCGCCCAGAATCCCTGGACTTCCAGTTATTAAGAACCACAGCTGCAGCGAAAGGTGTACAAACTCTACTGCAAACCAGCAGGGCTGAGGAGACGCAGGGATTTATTCCCGAGGGGACACAAGGATCCCTCAGCCAGCCAGGATTTCTCCCAGGCTCTTCCCACTGCTCTCTAAGGACACAAACAGCAGTTTTTCCCTCGAGTTCCCCTTTCCATCAATGCCAAGACTCGTGTTCTCCTCCAACCCCAGGTTCAGGAAGGAAAGTAGGAATATTATCGCTGCACAGACTGTCCAGGAGGGTGTGACTGAGGCAGCAGCACCAGCTCCCACTCCACTGCTGCTCTGGATTCCTGAGCAGCTCCTTTCCATCCTGCCCTTCCCAGCACCATTCCCTGGGTGCCATGTCCACAGACACCTTCTCCATGCCGCTTAAAACCCACAGACACCAACAGAAAGGAGATCAAAAATCAATTCACATGCTGCTAGTCAGAGAGAATGGGAGAGGCCTAAAAATCTGCATTTATTTTAGAACACTAGAGCAATTTCTTCATGACCTTGACTATCAGTGATGGGCAGATAAACACCTTCTTTAACTTACTACCTGCAAAAACATCAAGTTTCAAGTTTAGTAAAGATAAAATTTTGCTGCAAAAATAAAAGAGGTGGGATGTTGGTGTTAGTGCTTTAACCTTCGGACATTAGCGGCTATTTGTAAAACAAATTCCTTATTGAAGCAGCTAACTTGAAAATAAGGGGTTTTTACAATAAAGTTGACCAAAAAAGAGTCTCAAAATTAAGATATAGGCTGCACAAATATTTAAGAAAAAAAAAGTTGTCTTTCGTGCGTATAACCTGCCAGCCTCTCATGTTTTCAGTCCTTACCATTTATTTTTACCAAGGTGATGATTAAAACCTTGTCAAAAGCTCAAAAAAAAAAATTCCAGGACAAGGCAGGTGTTTTCCCAAGTACCCTCAGTGTGGAGCTGTGTCAGCCACAAGTGTTTGCTCCCGCAGCCCAGCCCGGAGCAGGCTCCAGCTGCTGCCCAGGGGGGTTACCAAGGGACTCACCTGTTTGAAGCTGTAAACGCAGGTGGCCTGCACTGGAGTGCCAATAAATGTGAAATGTGTGACTCTCACCTTGAATAGCGATCGATCTTCTCAGGGGAGCCCCTCACCCAGGATGGGGGGCTCTGCCACGGATTTCATCTCTCCGCATGTGAAACAAAGTCAGGACAACAGTCAGAGTGCTGCAGGATACCTTGACAGCTCCACACATCTTGTGGCAATCTAGGAATACCCTCTACAGTCTAACCACACCCCACATCACAAATTTCAAGCCCCCAGGACTATTACCCTCGTACCCCTACACCCAGACTGAGCAGCAAGGCAGAGCAGCTCCGGGCCAAACACACACCAACACCCGTGACACAGCACAGGACAAACGAGGCGACGCAACAGGGACAGAAAACTCTGGGCAAGAAGAATGACCCTGAGGGTCCAGAGAACTCGGAATGAGATGACCGAGGTAAGATGGAAGGTGAGCTGGCCAGGCTCAGAGAACCCTGCAGGAACAAGATGCCATCGGGATGACTTATCCCAAGAGACGCAGAGATGGATGCCCGAGAATCCTACGGTCAGAATCCTCCACCTGTCTTTGCATTCTCACAAGACCTAACCCGCCGGAATGGATCAGGGCGGTGCACGGCTGTCAGTACAGCTCAGAACAAGACCTGAAAAGGCATCGGACCGGATGCTTGTGAAGAGAGATGGATTCTGATGAGTGTCCGAGCAGCTGAGACAAAGGCACCTGGCTGAGGAGCACAGAGATCAGAAATGCTAAGACTGATGCCAGGGGTTTGGACAGGCCCCTGAAAGGACTAAAGGAAAAGACAAGACACCAAACAGACAGAGTGCACAAGAGACAAGTGACACAACACACACCAGGACTGCTCTGCCCTGCACACCTCAGCACTGACATGAAAAATGAGACTTTTCCTTCACGTAGCCTAAGGGGTCACATCTGGGACATCCCCAGCTCCAAACCCGACTCAAAAAAATCCCTCCCGCTGACCCCTGCCCTGGTACCCCGCTTTCATCCCCTCTGTGGCTCCAAGCCCTCCACTTATCTCTCAAATGTCTGGGGAGGTGAATCCACGCCGGGTGCCAAAGAAGGCTGCCTCTCCCTCAGAAAAATTCCTCCCGTCACTGGGCTGCTGTCTCCTAGTCAGCTACGATAAAGAAAATCAAATATCAAAGCATAATCTTAGCTGCACATCAGCCAAAACCCAGCAGCTCTGCTACTCACCGTCTCTTAAGCAGGACCGGGTCCTCGGGCCCCGTGCGTGCTTCAGCTGAGCTCGGAGGCCGACGCTCGCAGCGCCAAAGCCTTAGAGGCGTTACTGGCACCGAGCCCACCCACCGTGGCCTCCATTAGGGCTGTGAGCATCCCCGGTTAGAGCAGGACAGGAACGCAGGGTGGACATCCCCGGTGAACCTCAACCCTGTGGACTCTGCCCCACCACGGTCACTTCCTGCCTGGCCCTAGGTTAGGGCTACTGCCTGCACCTCTCAGGACTTCTGGCCTTGTCTTGCGTTAGGATTGCTGCCGGCACCTGCTCTCAGGGAAACGGTGTTGGCAGCAGCGCTGTGAGGGCCGGGATGCCTGTACTCTGACTTGTATCCTAGGCTGTACCCCTGATTTTCACTGTGTGTTCTCTAGTCCTTGAGTCCTTTACCTCAGCCTCTGTGTGTATCACTGTAACCTCCCCCCTTCTGAACCCTGCTTCTTCAGAGCCCTAGACCTTGCAGCCGGGGACGCTCTGCACCGTTAGGGTCCCAAGAGCTGTCCCGCACGCAGGACAGGTACATCCACAGTTGTTCCCTGCCTACCCTAAGAAACGTGGCCCTGAGACAGGGCAGAGGCTGACAGAGCCGAACTCTTTGCGGTGGCAAAAGGCACGAAGCCTTACCAACCGCCGCCTCGAGAGGGAATCAGGAGCACTTCCACCGGCTGCGGAGAGACAGGGAATCCCAGGGTGGGTGGGGCGGGAAACCCCCGTTATCCCCAGCCCTGTTGGATCCTGCTCCCCACTATCGCTTCCTGCCTGGCCCTAGCCTGACTGTGTCTGCACAGGTCAGAGCTTCTGGTGTGTTCCTGCACTAGGGCTGCTGCCTGCACCTGCTCTCAGGGGAAGTGTGCTGGTAGCAGTGCTGTGAGGGCCGCTACACCTGTACTCTGACTTGTATCCTAGCCCGCTCCCCTGAGTTTCACCGTGTGTCCTCTAGTCCTTGAGTCCTTTACCTCAGCCTCTGTGTGTGTGGCTACACCTGCCCCCTTCTAAACCCAACTTCTTTAGAGCCCTGCACCTCGCAGCCAGGCCTTCTGGCATTGTCCTGCATAAGGGCTCCTGCCTGTACCTGCACTCAGGGAAACGGGCATGTCTTTAGGGCTACTCCTTCGGGTCTGGGGTAGGGGTGGGGTCGGGCTGGTACACCTGTACTCTCAATTGGCACATCTTGGACATCCCTATCTCCACACCTGACTCAAAAACCCCTCCTGACAAGTCCTGACCCAGCACTCCACTTTCATCCCCTCTGTGGCTCTGAACCCTCCACTTATCTCTTGGACGTCTGGGGATGAGAATCCACGCCGGGTGCCAAAGAAGGCCGCCTCTCCCTCAGGGAAACTCCTGCTGTCGCCGGGCTGTCGTCTCTTAGTCAGCTACAACAAAGAAAACCAAACATGAATGCGTGATCTTAGCAGCCCATCACCCAAAACCCGACAATTCTGCTACTCACTGTCTCCTAAGCTTGCCTGTGTCCTCGGCCCCGCGCTTCAGCTGCGCTCAGAGGCCAACGCCGGCGTCGCAGGGTCTGCCTGGGTAAAGAGCAGACAAGGTGACGTGGCAGCGCTGGAACTTGAGGGGACCCTCCCTCCTTCTCCTCCCTGACTCACCTCAACTCCTCGGCCGTTATCCAAGCCTACCTGGATGGGGCCTTCACAAGGAGAAGATCAAGGCTCCATCACAGACTCCTGGAATGCTCCCGGAGGGCTCACGGGTGAGGTGACCCGGGTCTGTCGTCCCGTTGGTGAGAGGGGAGCTCGGCCTCCTGCGAGTGGACTCCCTAAAACGCACAATAACGGAGGCTTAGAGTTGCACCAGCGAGTGAGGCTTGAACAATAGCAACGGCTTCTGTCCACCCGTCACTGCTCACCTCGCCCACGTCAGCTTGACTGCTGAGATCCGGCTTCACCACCTAAAAATAAAGACAAAGAACAGAGCTGTAACACAGCCATCATTTACACCTCCCCTGCAAACAGAAACAGGGACTGACCTTCTCAGGGGAGCCCCCTCACCCAGGATGGGGGGCTCTGCCACAGATTTCATCTCTCTGCATCTGAAACAGAGTCAGGACAAAAGTCAGAGTGCTGCAGGATACCTTGACAGCTCCACACATCTTGTGGCAATCTAGGAATACCCTCTACAGTCTAACCACACCCCACATCACAAATTTCAAGCCCCCAGGACTATTACCCTCGTACCCCTACACCCAGACTGAGCAGCAAGGCAGAGCAGCTCCGGGCCAAACACACACCAACACCCGTGACACAGCACAGGACAAACGAGGGGACGCAACAGGGACAGAAAACTCTGGGCAAGAAGAATGACCCTGAGGGTCCAGAGAACTCGGAATGAGATGACCGAGGTGAGACGGAAGGTGAGCTGGCCAGGCTCAGAGAACCCTGCAGGAACAAGATGCCATCGGGATGACTTATCCCAAGAGACGCAGAGATGGATGCCCGAGAATCCTACGGTCAGAATCCTCCACCTGTCTTTGCATTCTCACAAGACCTAACCCGCCGGAATGGATCAGGGCGGTGCACGGCTGTCAGTACAGCTCAGAACAAGACCTGAAAAGGCATCGGACTGGATGCTTGTGAAGAGAGATGGATTCTGATGAGTGTCCGAGCAGCTGAGACAAAGGCACCTGGCTGAGGAGCACAGAGATCAGAAATGCTAAGACTGATGCCAGGGGTTTTGACAGGCCCCTGAAAAGACTAAAGGAAAAGACAAGACACCAAACAGACAGAGTGCACAAGAGACAAGTGACACAACACACACCAGGACTGCTCTGCCCTGCACACCTCAGCACTGACATGAAAAATGAGACTTTTCCTTCACGTAGCCTAAGGGGTCACATCTGGGACATCCCCATCTCCAAACCCGACTCAAAAAAATCCCTCCCGCTGACCCCTGCCCTGGTACCCCGCTTTCATCCCCTCTGTGGCTCCAAGCCCTCCACTTATCTCTCAAATGTCTGGGGAGGTGAATCCACGCCGGGTGCCAAAGAAGGCTGCCTCTCCCTCAGAAAAATTCCTCCCGTCACTGGGCTGCTGTCTCCTAGTCAGCTACGATAAAGAAAATCAAATATCAAAGCATAATCTTAGCTGCACATCAGCCAAAACCCAGCAGCTCTGCTACTCACCGTCTCTTAAGCAGGACCGGGTCCTCGGGCCCCGTGCGCGCTTCAGCTGAGCTCGGAGGCCGACGCTCGCAGCGCCAAAGCCTTAGAGGCGTTACTGGCACCGAGCCCACCCACCGTGGCCTCCATTAGGGCTGTGAGCATCCCCGGTTAGAGCAGGACAGGAACGCAGGGTGGACATCCCCGGTGAACCTCAACCCTGTGGACTCTGCCCCACCACTGTCACTTCCTGCCTGGCCCTAGCTTAGGGCTACTGCCTGCACCTCTCAGGACTTCTGGCCTTGTCTTGCGTTAGGATTGCTGCCGGCACCTGCTCTCAGGGAAACGGTGTTGGCAGCAGCGCTGTGAGGGCCGGGATGCCTGTACTCTGACTTGTATCCTAGGCTGTACCCCTGATTTTCACTGTGTGTTCTCTAGTCCTTGAGTCCTTTACCTCAGCCTCTGTGTGTATCACTGTAACCTCCCCCCTTCTGAACCCTGCTTCTTCAGAGCCCTAGACCTTGCAGCCGGGGACGCTCTGCACCGTTAGGGTCCCAAGAGCTGTCCCGCACGCAGGACAGGTACATCCACAGTTGTTCCCTGCCTACCCTAAGAAACGTGGCCCTGAGACAGGGCAGAGGCTGACAGAGCCGAACTCTTTGCGGTGGCAAAAGGCACGAAGCCTTACCAACCGCCGCCTCGAGAGGGAATCAGGAGCACTTCCACCGGCTGCGGAGAGACAGGGAATCCCAGGGTGGGTGGGGCGGGAAACCCCTGTTATCCCCAGCCCTGTTGGATCCTGCTCCCCACTATCGCTTCCTGCCTGGCCCTAGCCTGACTGTGTCTGCACAGGTCAGAGCTTCTGGTGTGTTCCTGCACTAGGGCTGCTGCCTGCACCTGCTCTCAGGGGAAGTGTGCTGGTAGCAGTGCTGTGAGGGCCGCTACACCTGTACTCTGACTTGTATCCTAGCCTGCTCCCCTGAGTTTCACCGTGTGTCCTCTAGTCCTCGAGTCCTTTACCTCAGCCTCTGTGTGTGTGGCTACACCTCCCCCCTTCTAAACCCAACTTCTTTAGAGCCCTGCACCTCGCAGCCAGGCCTTCTGGCATTGTCCTGCATAAGGGCTCCTGCCTGTACCTGCACTCAGGGAAACGGGCATGTCTTTAGGGCTACTCCTTCGGGTCTGGGGTAGGGGTGGGGTCGGGCTGGTACACCTGTACTCTCAATTGGCACATCTTGGACATCCCTATCTCCACACCTGACTCAAAAACCCCTCCTGACAAGTCCTGACCCAGCACTCCACTTTCATCCCCTCTGTGGCTCTGAACCCTCCACTTATCTCTTGGACGTCTGGGGATGAGAATCCACGCCGGGTGCCAAAGAAGGCCGCCTCTCCCTCAGGGAAACTCCTGCTGTCGCCGGGCTGTTGTCTCTTAGTCAGCTACAACAAAGAAAACCAAACATGAATGCGTGATCTTAGCAGCCCATCACCCAAAACCCGACAATTCTGCTACTCACCGTCTCCTAAGCTTGCCTGTGTCCTCGGCCCCGCGCTTCAGCTGCGCTCAGAGGCCAACGCCGGCGTCGCAGGGTCTGCCTGGGTAAAGAGCAGACAAGGTGACGTGGCAGCGCTGGAACTTGAGGGGACCCTCCCTCCTCCTCCTTCTCCTCCCTGACTCACCTCAACTCCTCGGCCGTTATCCAAGCCTACCTGGATGGGGCCTTCACAAGGAGAAGATCAAGGCTCCATCACAGACTCCTGGAATGCTCCCGGAGGGCTCACGGGTGAGGTGACGCGGGTCTGTCGTCCCGTTGGTGAGAGGGGAGCTCGGCCTCCTGCGAGTGGACTCCCTAAAACGCACAATAACGGAGGCTTAGAGTTGCACCAGCGAGTGAGGCTTGAACAATAGCAACGGCTTCTGTCCACCCGTCACTGCTCACCTCGCCCACGTCAGCTTGACTGCTGAGATCCGGCTTCACCACCTAAAAATAAAGACAAAGAACAGAGCTGTAACACAGCCATCATTGACACCTCCCCTGCAAACAGAAACAGGGACTGACCTTCTCAGGGGAGCCCCCTCACCCAGGATGGGGGGCTCTGCCACAGATTTCATCTCTCTGCATCTGAAACAGAGTCAGGACAAAAGTCAGAGTGCTGCAGGATACCTTGACAGCTCCACACATCTTGTGGCAATCTAGGAATACCCTCTACAGTCTAACCACACCCCACATCACAAATTTCAAGCCCCCGGCACTATTACCCTTGTACCCCTACACCCAGACTGAGCAGCAAGGCAGAGCAGCTCCGGGCCAAACACACACCAACACCCATGACACAGCACAGGACAAACGAGGGGACGCAACAGGGACAGAAAACTCTGGGCAAGAAGAATGACCCTGAGGGTCCAGAGAACTCGGAATGAGATGACCGAGGTGAGACGGAAGGTGAGCTGGCCAGGCTCAGAGAACCCTGCAGGAACAAGATGCCATCGGGATGACTTATCCCAAGAGACGCAGAGATGGATGCCCGAGAATCCTACGGTCAGAATCCTCCACCTGTCTTTGCATTCTCACAAGACCTAACCCGCCGGAATGGATCAGGGCGGTGCACGGCTGTCAGTACAGCTCAGAACAAGACCTGAAAAGGCATCGGACTGGATGCTTGTGAAGAGAGATGGATTCTGATGAGTGTCCGAGCAGCTGAGACAAAGGCACCTGGCTGAGGAGCACAGAGATCAGAAATGCTAAGACTGATGCCAGGGGTTTGGACAGGCCCCTGAAAGGACTAAAGGAAAAGACAACACACCCAAAAGACACAGTGCACATCAGACAAGTGACACAACACACACCAGGACTGCTCTGCCCTGCACACCTCAGCACTGACATGAAAAATGAGACTTTTCCTTCATGTAGCCTAAGGGGTCACATCTGGGACATCCCCATCTCCAAACCCGACTCAAAAAATCCCTCCCGCTGACCCCTGCCCTGGTACCCCGCTTTCATCCCCTCTGTGGCTCCAAGCCCTCCACTTATCTCTCAAATGTCTGGGGAGGTGAATCCACGCCGGGTGCCAAAGAAGGCTGCCTCTCCCTCAGAGAAATTCCTCCCGTCACTGGGCTGCTGTCTCCTAGTCAGCTACAATAAAGAAAACCAAATATCAAAGCATAATCTTAGCTGCACATCAGCCAAAACCCAGCAGCTCTGCTACTCACCGTCTCTTAAGCAGGACCGGGTCCTCGGGCCCCGTGCGTGCGTCAGCTGAGCTCGGAGGCCGACGCTCGCAGCGCCAAAGCCTTAGAGGCATTACTGGCACCGAGCCCACCCACCGTGGCCTCCATTAGGGCTGTGAGCATCCCCGGTTAGAGCAGGACAGGAACGCAGGGTGGACATCCCCGGTGAACCTCAACCCTGTGGACTCTGCCCCACCACGGTCACTTCCTGCCTGGCCCTAGCTTAGGGCTACTGCCTGCACCTCTCAGGACTTCTGGCCTTGTCTTGCGTTAGGATTGCTGCCGGCACCTGCTCTCAGGGAAACGGTGTTGGCAGCAGCGCTGTGAGGGCCGGGATGCCTGTACTCTGACTTGTATCCTAGGCTGTACCCCTGATTTTCACTGTGTGTTCTCTAGTCCTTGAGTCCTTTACCTCAGCCTCTGTGTGTATCACTGTAACCTCCCCCCTTCTGAACCCTGCTTCTTCAGAGCCCTAGACCTTGCAGCCGGGGACGCTCTGCACCGTTAGGGTCCCAAGAGCTGTCCCGCACGCAGGACAGGTACATCCACAGTTGTTCCCTGCCTACCCTAAGAAACGTGGCCCTGAGACAGGGCAGAGGCTGACAGAGCCGAACTCTTTGCGGTGGCAAAAGGCACGAAGCCTTACCAACCGCCGCCTCGAGAGGGAATCAGGAGCACTTCCACCGGCTGCGGAGAGACAGGGAATCCCAGGGTGGGTGGGGCGGGAAACCCCCGTTATCCCCAGCCCTGTTGGATCCTGCTCCCCACTATCGCTTCCTGCCTGGCCCTAGCCTGACTGTGTCTGCACAGGTCAGAGCTTCTGGTGTGTTCCTGCACTAGGGCTGCTGCCTGCACCTGCTCTCAGGGGAAGTGTGCTGGTAGCAGTGCTGTGAGGGCCGCTACACCTGTACTCTGACTTGTATCCTAGCCTGCTCCCCTGAGTTTCACCGTGTGTCCTCTAGTCCTCGAGTCCTTTACCTCAGCCTCTGTGTGTGTGGCTACACCTCCCCCCTTCTAAACCCAACTTCTTTAGAGCCCTACACCTCGCAGCCAGGCCTTCTGGCATTGTCCTGCATAAGGGCTCCTGCCTGTACCTGCACTCAGGGAAACGGGCATGTCTTTAGGGCTACTCCTTCGGGTCTGGGGTAGGGGTGGGGTCGGGCTGGTACACCTGTACTCTCAATTGGCACATCTTGGACATCCCTATCTCCACACCTGACTCAAAAACCCCTCCTGACAAGTCCTGACCCAGCACTCCACTTTCATCCCCTCTGTGGCTCTGAACCCTCCACTTATCTCTTGGACGTCTGGGGATGAGAATCCACGCCGGGTGCCACAGAATGCCGCCTCGCTCTCTGGGAATTTCCTGCTGTCACCGGGCTGCTGTCTCTTATTCAGCTACAAGAAATAAAACAAACATCGATGTATGATCTCAGCAGATCTGTTGGCCAATTGGTCAGGGCGTAAGACAAGTAGACCACCTAAAACACACAAACAATAACATATGCTGAAGAGTTACATCAGAAACACCAGCACACTTAACTGCATAAATATATAAATTTTCAAACAGACAACCCCAAAAAAATTCCAGCAAAAAAAGCCAACTCTTATCACCCCTAGTCAAACTACTGAATATAATAAAAACAACACCATGTCCAAACCCCTTAATAATACTCCAGAACATATACTCAGAGCCCCCCCAAAGTTAAAGACTTCCCCCTAGCCAAATAAAAAGGAAAAAGCCCATGTCTTGCAACCCATATTAATTCATTAACTTAAAACTTTAAAAATAAACGTTAAAGTTTAAACCTTTAGACAACACTAGCACACCATAGACGCCAATCCCATCACTACATGCCAAATCAAAACTTATTTCAACCTTTTGTGCTGCTGCTGCTGCTCGGCACAAAGGTTTGTCCCTCAGCACCTCCTGAAGTAATGTTCCACGCCCAAGGCCTCCCCCAGCCCCTGTGAGATGAACTCACCATCCTTCCATGAGCCTCACCTGGGAGCCCAGCATAAACCCCTCTCCTCCCGCAGCTCCGTGCCAAACTCAGCTCGGGCTCCCCTCTTAAAGCAGTGCTGGCAGGACCCGCCCCCTCGTTATCCTTTACAGCTTCCACCTGTCCCCTCATCAGTGTGACAGCTCTCACCTGGGGCTGCTCTGTCCCCTCAATCAGCCTGTGACAGCTCTCACCTGCAGCTGCTGCCAGTCCCAGCTGCTCATTTCCTGGACATTGCACTGTGTGCACTGACACGCTGGGGCACCGGGCTTTCCTTGCTGTGAATAAGGATCCCTCTGCTCCTGCACGTGCCCAAGGCTGAAACTGGGATTCCACCTCCTAAATTCCGTTTGTGTGAGGTTCACAATTCCTAAGGAAATTTCCCAGCAATCGTTACCCTTCATTTACATTTTCTCCTTTGGAATCATCACTACCTTGTCTTTCTGTGCAAGGGTTCCAAACGTTCATTGGGAGTTCAGTAGCCGGGTTGGCTTGTTTATAACTTAGCTGACAATCCCAGGCTAAATCCAAACACCCAGAGATACAGGGAAATATGGAGACAGTTTATAAATACTGCCCACCTCTGACCCTGAATTCTTCATCGCACATCCTCGGAGCAGATTTACTCCATCCTTTCATCCCAGCAGCACCCCTCCAGCACAACTCTCACTTCTCACACATGTTTCTTCCCACAAACCAAACAGAAATCTACTACAGGGCGAGGCGGGGAGGGGCGAGGCCGGTCTCGGGGCAGAGCCCCCGGGCCCTCAGGGCGGGCCGGGGGGACCGGAGCAGAGCCCGGGCCGGGTTGGAGCCGGAGCCGGTCTGAGGGCGGAGGCCCCGGGCCCTCAGCGCGGGCCGGGGGGCGGGGGCGGTTCCCGGGGCCCGCTGTCCAATCAGCACTGCCGATGCCTCAGCGAGCCCGCCAATCGCGGGGATTCAAAAGGGTGGCGGAAGTAGCTGCTGCTCTATGGGCTCGGTGAGGAACGCCCCGGTGGGGTCCCGGCGCCGTGCACTTGGGACCCGCCCCGCGCCCCTGAAGCCGCGCCCCCGGTACTGCCCGGCCCCGGCTGCCTCCGGGCCCCGCCTCACAGAGCCCCGGCTCCGCCCCGAGCCCGCCCCGGCTCCGCCCCGAGCCCGCCCCGGCTCCGCCCCGAGCCCGCCCCGGCGCCCCGCGCTGCCCGGGATGGGGGCGGGACCATCGCCCGCGGCCCCGCCCCGCCCCTCACAGCTGAGCCGAGCCGAGGTTGCTCGCGGCCCTGCGCGGAGCCAGGCGGGGCCGGGAATGGGACCGGCCGTTCTGGTTCGGGTCCTGTCAGTGTCGGCTGCGGCTCCCGAGCGGTGCGGCCCCCCTCGGCGGGCGGGCTGTGGGTCTCGGGGCCGGAGGACCAGGGGGGCGTTGCGATCGGGATCGGGACCGGGATCGCTGCGGGCGGCAGGAGCCGCTCCTGCTCCGCCTGCAGCCGGAGCTGCGCTGGGGTCCTGGCGGGGCTCTGGGCACGGGAGGACGGCGGCGGCGATTTCCTCTGATAACCTCTGATATCGGCCCCCCCACAGCATCATTGATCCCCACCCGAGTGTCACTGACCCCCCCCAATGTCATTGATGCCCCCCCAGTATTCCATTGATCTTCCCTCACCGTCGCTGACGCCCCCCAAAATTCCATTGATCCCTCCCACTTGATCCCGCCCTTTTTCTCCCCTCACGTTTCCCGCCCTTTTTCTCCCCTCACGTTTCCCGCCCTTTTTCGTGGGGAACGACCCCTGAGGGGGCCTGTGGAGGGATTCTGGAGGTCCGAGGGGTGAATTTGGGGTTTGGAGGGAGGTTTTGGGGGGTCCCAGGGATGGATTTTGGGGTTTTTGGGGGTCCAAGGGATGGATTCGAGGGTCCCGGGGTGGATCTGGGGTCCTGGGGAGGTTTTGGGGGGTCCCAGGGGTGGATTTGGGGTTCATGGGGAGGGGTTTAGGGGTTTTATGGCGCCTCAGGGGTGAATTTGGGGTCCGGGGAGAGGTTTGGGGGGTTTTTTGGGGTCCCAGGGGTGAATCTGGGGTCTGGGGAGGGGTTTTTGGGGGTCCCTCACCTGCAGGGCGTCGCGGGGGTGGCAGGGGGAGGGGGCAGCGGGGGGGGCCCAGCGCCCACCCCCCCTTGGGCTTCAGGAGGGCGTCGATGAGACCGAAACAGCTCGGGGGGGGGGGTCAAAAACGGGGGGGGTCACGGGCTGGAACCCCCCAGTGCCCCCCAAACCACCCCCAGGGCCCCCCCCGACCTCCAGGAGCCCGCAAAACCCTCCTCAGGTTCCTTTGATGCCTCAAATGGGCCGCCCAAACCTCCCGAAGATCCCCCAAAACCACCCAAAGCAGCCCCCAGGACTCCCCCCAGACCCCCCACAACCCCCCAAACCCCTCCAGGACAACTCGGGACCCCCAGGACCCCCCAAATCCGCTCCCCCGTCCCCCTGAGGCCTCGTTTGACCCGCTCCACGTTGCGGACAGGCACCAGCTGATCAAGCCACAAGCACCAACACCTGCGGGACTGGGATGGACTGGGAGCACTGGGAGGGTGATCAGAGAGAACTGGGATGGACGGGGAGTGGACTGGGACGAACTGGCAGGCGTGTGGGGGTCCGTGGTGGGCACACGGTGCCTAACTGGTCTATACTGGGATGGGTCTAATGGCCCCAGGGGAGGGGGTGTGGCCACACTGGTCCAGACTGGGAGGGGTGTCACCATGGCGCCGGAGGCGGAGTCGAGGATTCGGGCGAGGCAGGGACACCTAGGGGACAGCCAGGGCACCCCCAGGGACACCTAGGGGACACCAGGGCACCCCTGGGTACACCTAGGGGACAGCGAGGGCACTTTTGGGGACAGCCAGGGCCCCCCCAGGGACAGCCAGGGCACCCCCAGGGACACCTAGGGGACAGCCCGGGGACCCCAAGGTGCACCTAGGGGACGGCAAGGGAACCCCAAGGGACAGCCGGGGCACCCCAAGGGACAGCTAGGGGACAGCCAGGGCACCCCTGGGGACAGTCAGGGCACCCCCAGGGACACCCAGGGCCCCCCAGGGACACCTAGGGGACAGCCAGGGAACCTCCAGGGACACCTAAAGGACAGCCAAGGCACTCCCAGGGACACGTAGGGGACAGCCAGGGCACCCCCAGGGACGCTTAGGGGACAGCCAGGGCACCCCAGGGACAGCCAGGGCACCCCCAGGGACACCCAGGGCGCCCCAGGGACACCTAGGGGACAGCCAGGGAACCTCCAGGGACACCTAAAGGACAGCCAAGGCACCCCCAGGGACACCTAGGGGACAGCCAGGGCACCCTAGGGACAGTCAGGGCACCCCAAGAGACACCCAGGGCACCCCAGGGACACCTAAGGGACAGCCAGGGCACCCCAGGGAGAGCCAGGGCACCCCCAGGGACGCCTAGGGGACAGTCAGGGCACCCCAGGGACAGCCAGGGAACCACCAGGGACACCTAGGGGACAGACAGGGCACCCCAGGGACACCTAGGGGACAGCCAGGGAACCCCCAGGGACACCTAGGGGACAGCCAGGGCACCCCCAGGGACGCCTAGGGGACAGTCAGGGCACCCCAGGGACAGCCAGGGAACCCCCAGGGACACCTAGGGGACAGTCAGGGCACCCCAGGGACACCTAGGGGACAGCCAGGGCACCCCAGGGACACATAGGGGACAGCCAGGGCACCCCAGGGACACATAGGGGACAGCCCGGGGACCCCAAAGTGCACCCAGGGGACGGCAAGGGCACCGCAGAGACAGCCAGGGCACCCAGAGCTCCAAGGGCTATCCAAGGGATGCTCAAAACCCTTACCAACGATTGGCTTTAATAAAGCAACTCACACAAAGTCACCAACATCACGCGGACACAGCACCATTCTTTTGTTGGTCTGTAACGGCTGCAACAAAATACGCCCTCCTGGAAGCAGTTCAGCACTTACTGATCACTTCTTTGTTTTGGCACTTCCCAGCCAGGGCCTGCGGGGCCTCCTGCAGATGCAGGTCTTCGCTGACAAGGCTCCACTTGTGCAGCAGCAGCAGGAGCAGGAGCAGCAGCAGCAGCAGCTCCCTGAAATTTTAGAAAATATTAGAAAAATACAGGCAAAAATCTCACCTCTGTCCTCCCCTAAGAACATCCCCAGGACATCATCCCAGTTTTTCCCAGCTAGGAGCTGCAAGGAATTCAGGCAGGGGAAATGACATCAGGGAACAGCTTTGTAAAGTCAAAGGCAGAAAGAGAAGATCCACCAGCAAAGGGCAGGAAAGGGGAAAGGTTTCTGAAAACATTTCTGCAGTCTAATTAATAATTATTTCCGCTTCCCCAGCGAGAAGAACACAGACTCACAGCCATTCAGGCCTGACAGTCCCCTGCAGCCAGAGCTCAGCACACATCCACAGAAGCAAGTCCAGCATCTGAAAGAAAAAAAAAAAAAAAAACAAAAACCAAACACAACAATCAAACCAGTAGGAAAAGGTGATTTCTTTGGCTTCAAAGTTATTTCAAGTTCTTAAAGCCCAACACAGCTGCTAGGAGAAACAGAGTCAGGGCTCCTGGCAGACAGAGGGTGTTTTCCCCCCGAGGGGATTGCAGAGGAATTGTCTGGGACTTGGACTGTCCCTCGGGGTGACACCAGTTGCTGTGACTTCTATCATTCCATATGTTTGACTCCCAAAACTTCCCAGCCCAGGGGCTTGAGCTGACAGGGCAGCACAAAGATTGTTCTCTGTGTGGTGCCCAGATTTGGGGTTCACTGTCACCTTTGCTAGTTTAGATGAATTATACCCACGGCCCCGAATTCCCTGCTCAGTTCCCGCTGCAATAACCTCACAGTGCCTCACGGAGCACGGATATTCCCACGCAGAGCTGCTGCTTGAATGCCAGACGTGTCAGGAACCAGCAGAGCTTCCAAGGAAGCTCAGCAGGATGGGGACAGGATAGGTTTCTATTCCATAGATTTGGTTAATTATAACCCTCACCCCCTGGGGGTCACCTGTCAGATTTCCCTGGAATTCAGCCACCCCCCTGAGCTCGGGCTCCAGGTGATGTTTCAGAGCAGGAGAAGGCACTGGCCGGCCTGTGCTGAGGCAGCCCCTGTGCCCTCGGGAGGACACAGCTCCCTGCAGGAGCTCAGCTCCTTTCCGAGCCCCAGCAGTGGCCTCTGCAAGTGCCTTTCCCTCAGGCAAGGGACGCCCATCCCTGCCTTCAGCACACCTCCAGTGGGACCCACCTGCAAAAGCTTTCCATCACTTCTGCACTCCGGCCGGCTCCCTGGAAAAGTCCAGACTTCATCCAAACGAAACTCCATCCCACTCAAACCTTTGATTTTGAGGCATCTCCGAGGGCCGTTGCTCTGGATTTAATTTCTGTGAGGGAGGAGCGCCTTGGCTTTAATGCTGCCGACGGGTGATGTCCTCAGGCTGAAAGGGAGGGGATTTGGGGTGGCCAGGACATCCCTGGCAACTGTGTGGGAGCTCCGGGAGGTGGGAATTGCTGTCTGAGCCCCTCTGCAGACAGCCCGAGCCGCCGTTCCCGGGCAATGCCAGCTGTTCCCCGGGGAGCTCTTGGGCTGTGGGTGCCTCTGTCCGGGCTGCAGCATCTCCCCGTGCCCGGCGGGAGCAGCCCCTGGCCGAGGAGCCGCGGCAGCCCCGGGGCCGTGTCCGTGCCAGCCCCGAGCCCGGCCCCGGGCCCTGCGTTTGGCCGCCGCTGCCACGGGCGGGGCCCCGCAGGCACAGCTCCTCCCTGCACATCATCCCAGGGCTGCTGGCCCCGCTGGGGCTGCCGGCCTCCTTCCTCCCTGCGCCTCCGGGCACCCGGGACACCTGCAGGAAACCCCGAGGGACACTGCAGGCGGCACGGGGGGGCACCGAGGCCTCCGGCCAGAAAAGCAGCCCCGGCCTCAGCAGCTGCCATCATTTTGGCCCGGCAACACTCACCTGCAGGAAACGCCCCTGTGCGGGTGGGACCGGCCCTGCCTCTCTGCAGAGCTTTGGCCGTGGAAGAAGGGAAGCCTCAGGACTTGTCCTGCTCCTTTCCGCCCGGAAAGAGACTTTGTGTGAGTACTTTTACGGCAGCTGCTGGGTAAATCCTGGAAAGGACAGGAAATCAGCGTCACTGGAAGAGCTTTGTGCTGTCGTGAGCTGCCAGCCACTTCTGCCCTCGAGCCATTCCAGGGGCTGGTGTGTGAAGCAGCTTTGGCAGAGAAGGCGGCACTGCACTTACCTTAGTGGGGCCAAGCGTTGCCATCCTATGGAGGTCCATCCCCATAATGCAGAGATTGGTTCAGCTGCTTGGAGCAGAGTCCGGGTAATGCCAAGGTGCTGAGTTCGATTCTCAAACGGTCCGTCCGCTTGAGAGTCAGATTTTAGGATCCCTCTCAGCCTCAGTATATCCTGTGACCTGGAAATAAGAGGAAAATTCTCGGCTGAGTTTTAATAAAACAGCTTTTGCCATTGCAGGGTGTGAGCTGCACTCGGCGATTTTCGGCCGCGACGAGCCCCACGAGCCTTCCGCCCTTCCTTGCCGCCATCTTGGTTGCGTCTGAGGCCACTTCCGGTCCCGCCGGCATCTTTTTTGCGGCACCTCTAAGGCCCCCGGCAGGTGTTTACACAGACGCCTGACTAAATCCGCGAATCCGAACGCAAGCGCGGTGCGGCTGAGCACACGGCCCGTGTCCCCACACCTGGAGACGCCGCGGAAAATTGCGCCCGGGCGGCGCCGTAGTCGGGGTTTCGTGCAGGCATCTGGCTAAACGCCTATAGGGTCCTTATTTTTTCGCGCCCTTTTGGCCGCCCTTTTTGGAAGGTCGGGCGCCTCGCGCCTGGGCGCCATTTTGTGAGGGGCGTCGCGTGACTTCCGCTTTTGCTCGCCGCCATCTTGGCTGCGGCTGAGGCCACTTCCGTCCCGGCCGCCATGTTCTTGGCGGCTCGGCATAGGCCCCCGGCAGGTGTTTACACAGACGCCTGAATAAATCCACGAATTTAAAAGCAAGCGCGGCGCGGCTGAGCACACGGCCCGTGTCCCCACACCTGGAGACGCCGCGGAAAATTGCGCCCCGGCGGCGCCGTTGTCGGGGTTTCGTGCAGGCATCTGGCTAAACGCCTATAGGGTCCTTAATTTTTCGCGCCCTTTTGGCCGCCCTTTTTGGAAGGTCGGGCGCCTCGCGCCTGGGCGCCATTTTGTGAGGGGCGTCGCGTGACTTCCGCTTTTGCTCGCCGCCATCTTTGTTGCGGCTGAGGCCACTTCCGTCCCGGCCGCCATGTTCTTTGCGGCTCGGCATAGGCCTCCGCCAGGTGTTTACACAGACGCCTGACTAAATCCGCGAATCCGAACGCAAGCGCGGCGCGGCTGAGCACACGACCGGTGTCCCTACACCTGGAAACGCCGCGGAAAATTGCGCCCGGGCGGCGCCGTAGTCGGGGTTTTTGTGCAGGCGTCTGGCTAAACGCCTATAGGGTCCTTATTTTTCCCGCCCTTTTGGCCGCCCTTTTTGGAAGGTCGGGCGCCTCGCGTCTCGCCGCCATCTTGGTAGTGGAACCCACTAAAATGCCCCCTCGGCTCCTCCCACAAGCGCCTGACTGAATGGACTGCAGCCCGCGGCGCCGCTGCGCCCCCATCCCGTGTCCGCACACCCGCAAACGCCGCGGAAAATCGCGCCCGGACGGCTCCGGGGTCCGGGTGGCGCGCGCAGGCAGCCGGCTGCCACGCGCCCGGGCTCCTTGCCTTTTTCCCTCCCTTTCGGCCCCGAGCTGCGGGCGGGCGGGCGGCAGCGCCGCCCCCGAGCTCACAGTGCGGGGCTGCCACGCGCGTCGGGGACGGGCGGGGGGGACAGCTGCACTACCGCTCTTTGGCCACAGGGTGGCAGCATTGTCTCACAGATCATGAGGGACGGGCACGGGGGACAGCTGCACTACCGCTCTTTGCCCACAGGGTGGCAGCATTGCCGCACAGATCAGGCGGGACGGGCGGGAGGGACAGCTGCAGTACCGCTGTTTGCCCACACGGTGGCAGCATTGCCGCACAGATCAGGCGGGACGCGCGGGACGGGACAGCTGCACTACCGCTCTCTGCCCACACGGTGGCAGCATTGCCGCACAGATCAGACGGGACGCGCGGGACGGGACAGCTGCACTACCGCTCTCTGCCCACAGGGTGGCAGCACTGCCGCGCGGCGGCGCGGAGCGGAGCCATAAACGAACGTGCCCAGGAATGCCCTGGCGAACAGCCTCCGGAATAAATGGCCCAAAAGACCCCCGAGCACACCTGCGAGAGCCCTGCCAGCAACCAGACCGAAACAAAAAAGCCTTTCGTTCAGGCTCTATTTCAATATTTTTTATCTTTGTGATTCTGATATTTACATTCATCATTACAATTCATCTTTTATATTATGTACATTATACATCATGTATTATGTTTATTATACTATTATATTTATTATAGATATTAAATATAGAAAGTTATATATAAAATAATTTATTTATTATGTAATGTTATAAATAATAATACATTTCATTTAAATATGATTATGTACATTATAGATGTTTATATTATGTATATTAAATATATTTATAAAACGTGTAGTAAGTAATAATATATTGTGTATTTTTTATTGATATTATTTTTCATATCCTATACTTTTTGTTATTTTTCTTTTTCATTATTTTTTAAATTCGTTTGTTTATATTTTAAACGATATTTTACACTAGATGAATTCATGAACCTAACACATCAGAAACACAATTAATTTGAATTAAATGAGCCTGGTTTTCTAAGGGGTAAAGTTTTAATCTTTATTTAGATAATATGGGCATATTTTCTCTATCTGTATGGGGTTTTTTTGGTGGGTTGCGGGGGATTTTATTTTGGGGGTTTTCTTTTTTTGTTCGCTTTGTTTTGGATTTCTTTGCTAATAAACAAGCAGGGTCGGAGAGTTACAAAATAAAACGTCTACTTTGTTTTTATTGCTCCCTCTGAAATACGCCTCGACAGCCTGGACAGCAGGCTGCTGCTGGTAACACTGTGCACGGGTAGGAGGAGACCTGGTCGGGGCTGGGAAGGAAAAAACGGCACCACGGTGGTCACAGCTTTCTCCCTTCAGGAGTTTTATGGAGCAGAAAATACAGAGCTTTTGCCAACTGCGCTCTCTATGACATCCCGACGTCCAGCGGGCACCGAGGTCATTTCTCATCTTTCTTGCCAACAGCCAAACCCCCAGGCGCCCGGGGGAAGAAAGAGTATGGGGAAAAAAAAAAAGGAACAAAGAAAACATGAAAAAATAAACCAAAACTATAGAAAATAATAAATAAAATTAAAATACCAAAAGAAAAAAATTTCAAAGTAACAAAAAAGTGGAAAAAAAATTTAAACAAAAAATTAAAATAAAAAACGAAAAGTAGTTTTAACAAGTAAATAAATAGCTAAAGAAAAAAAATAAAAATTAAAAAACTGAAGAAAAAGTCTTTGAAAAACCACAAAACGCAACATGAAAAACCACAACAAAAGAGCACAAAAATACAAAAATAACAAAAAATAAAATACAAAATTAAATAAACGCAGCTCTCACCTCCTGCCACTGCCTAAAAAAGCGCCATGGCTTTCCTCAATTATGCAGCAATAAGGGAAACAAACCCAGTGCCCCCCAGAACAGAAGGTTTTCTAGACAATTCCCACTTCTGCTTGGAAACAAATTCTATTTTAGTGGGAAGCTCATTTTGGACAAACATCCAAATGTGCCAAGGTAGGAAAGAACCAGCCCCTTGTGTCCAAGGAACAGCAGCTAGGCCTGGATTCAGGTTTTAATGGCATTTATGTAATTAAAAATGCAGTAAATTGAACTTTACAAAGAGACGAATCGTGGCAAATAAATACTTCAAAGTTTTCTTGGGAAATCACAGAATTTTGTGGAGATGGTGCTGGACAATTGCTGATTTACCAACATTAATTGGGTAAATTTCCTTAGAAATGTGCTCTACAAGGTACAAAAATTCCAATTAGGATGGAAAATTGGAATAAATAAATATTCCCTTACTAAAATCAGAGAGAAAATCAGAGTTATTCCTTCAATTAAAAGGAAGGAATAACATCCAAATCCAAGCCTGCCTGGAAAACAAGCTCAGGAATTTCTAACATTGAAAACTTTTGCAAGAGTCATGAAGTTGGTGAAAGTTCATGGAATGATGATTAAAAATCTGCTTCCTCTGCTCTGATTTAAAGGGAAGTGGGAATTCAACAGGTCCAGTTACTCCCATCCAACCTTGGACTGGGATAAGGCCTTCCAGTGGCTTCACTTCCTACTGGCTCTCTCCTTTTCGCCAACTACCTGCAAGAGGAAAAGCAACAGGAATAAAGTCTCAAACAGGATGGCCTTGGTCCAGGCAGACTGAAATGCAGCTCCCAGGGAGGGAGGCCAGGCTGTGCCTCGGGGAGCTCCGGGAATCTGGGATTGCCCGTGGGATTCAAGGGCTGGAAAAGCACACCCACCTGCCAGGTTCAGTGCTGGGACCGAGCAAGGCCGGGGCTCGGGGGCAGCAGTCAGAGCTGGGACTGCAGGAGAACACCCCAAACCCGGGTTAAACATCCGGCACGACACGCAGCACGCTCCGGGAGAAACTCGGGCGGGAGAAGCCCCGGGATGCTCCACGTTCCTTGCCCTTGGCAGCTGTGCCAGGGCCTCCCTCAGAATGCTGACCTCACCGTGCAGCTCCTACAAAACAGGAGAACTTATGGGAATCGCCCAGAATCCCTGTACTTCCAGTTATTAAGAACCACAGCTGCAGCGAAAGGTGCCCAAACTCTACTGCAAACCAGCAGGGCTGAGGAGACGCAGGGATTTATTCCCGAGGGGACACAAGGATCCCTCAGCCAGCCAGGATTTCTCCCAGGCTCTTCCCACTGCTCTCTAAGGACACAAACAGCAGTTTTTCCCTCGAGTTCCCCTTTCCATCAATGCCAAGACTCGTGTTCTCCTCCAACCCCAGGTTCAGGAAGGAAAGTAGGAATATTATCACTGCACAGACTGTCCAGGAGGGTGTGACTGAGGCAGCAGCACCAGCTCCCACTCCACTGCTGCTCTGGATTCCTGAGCAGCTCCTTTCCATCCTGCCCTTCCCAGCACCATTCCCTGGGTGCCATGTCCACAGACACCTTCTCCATGCAGCTTAAAACCCACAGACACCAACAGAAAGGAGATCAAAAATCAATTCACATGTTGCTAGTCAGAGAGAATGGGAGAGGCCTAAAAATCTGCATTTATTTTAGAACACTAGAGCAATTTCTTCATGACCCTGACTATCAGTGATGGGCAGATAAACACCTTCTTTAACTTACTACCTGCAAAAACATCAAGTTTCAAGTTTAGTAAAGATAAAATTTTGCTGCAAAAATAAAAGAGGTGGGATGTTGGTGTTAGTGCTTTAACCTTCGGACATTAGCGGGTATTTGTAAAACAAATTCATTATTGAAGCAGCTAACTTGAAAATAAGGGGTTTTTACAATAAAGTTGACCAAAAAAGAGTCTCAAAATTAAGATATAGGCTGCACAAATATTTAAGAAAAAAAAAGTTGTCTTTCGTGCGTATAACCTGCCAGCCTCTCATGTTTTCAGTCCTTACCATTTATTTTTACCAAGGTGATGATTAAAACCTTGTCAAAAGCTCAAAAAAAAAAAATTCCAGGACAAGGCAGGTGTTTTCCCAAGTACCCTCAGTGTGGAGCTGTGTCAGCCACAAGTGTTTGCTCCCGCAGCCCAGCCCGGAGCAGGCTCCAGCTGCTGCCCAGGGGGGTTACCAAGGGACTCACCTGTTTGAAGCTGTAAACGCAGGTGGCCTGCACTGGAGTGCCAATAAATGTGAAATGTGTGACTCTCACCTTGAATAGCGATCGATCTTCTCAGGGGAGCCCCTCACCCAGGATGGGGGGCTCTGCCACGGATTTCATCCCTCTGCATCTGAAACAAAGTCAGGACAACAGTCAGAGTGCTGCAGGATACCTTGACAGCTCTAGACATCTTGTGGCAATCTAGGAATACCCTCTACAGTCTAACCACACCCCACATCACAAATTTCAAGCCCCCGGCACTATTACCCTCGTACCCCTACACCCAGACTGAGCAGCAAGGCAGAGCAGCTCCCGGCCAAACACACACCAACACCCGTGACACAGCACAGGACAAACGAGGGGACACAACAGGGACAGAAAACTCTGGGCAAGAAGAACGACCCTGAGGGTCCAGAGAACTCGGAATGAGATGACCGAGGTGAGACGGAAGGTGAGCTGGCCAGGCTCAGAGAACCCTGCAGGAACAAGATGCCATCGGGATGACTTATCCCAAGAAACGCAGAGATGGATGCCCGAGAATCCTACGGTCAGAATCCTCCACCTGTCTTTGCATTCTCACAAGACCTAACCCGCCGGAATGGATCAGGGCGGTGCACGGCTGTCAGTACAGCTCAGAACAAGACCTGAAAAGGCATCGGACTGGATGCTTGTGAAGAGAGATGGATTCTGATGAGTGTCCGAGCAGCTGAGACAAAGGCACCTGGCTGAGGAGCACAGAGATCAGAAATGCTAAGACTGATGCCAGGGGTTTGGACAGGCCCCTGAAAGGACTAAAGGAAAAGACAAGACACCAAACAGACAGAGTGCACAACAGACAAGTGACACAACACACACCAGGACTGCTCTGCCCTGCACACCTCAGCACTGACATGAAAAATGAGACTTTCCCTTCATGTAGCCTAAGGGGTCACATCTTGGTGCCCCCAACTCCAAATCTGACTTAAAAAACCCCTCCCGGTGATCCCTGCCCTGGCATCCTGCTTTCATCCCCTCTGTGAGCCACAGCCCTCCACTTATCTCTCAGGCATCCAGGGAGGCAAATCCCTGCCAGGTCCAAAGAAGGCCGCCTCTGCCTCAGGAAAATTCCTGCTGTCGCCGGGCTGTCGTCTCTTAGTCAGCTACAACAAAGAAAACCAAACATGAATGCGTGATCTTAGCAGCCCATCACCCAAAACCCGACAATTCTGCTACTCACCGTCTCCTAAGCTTGCCTGTGTCCTCGGCCCCGCGCTTCAGCTGCGCTCAGAGGCCAACGCCGGCGTCGCAGGGTCTGCCTGGGTAAAGAGCAGACAAGGTGACGTGGCAGCGCTGGAACTTGAGGGGACCCTCCCTCCTCCTCCTCCCTGACTCACCTCAACTCCTCGGCCGTTATCCAAGCCTACCTGGATGGGGCCTTCACAAGGAGAAGATCAAGGCTCCATCACAGACTCCTGGAATGCTCCCTGAGGGCTCACGGGTGAGGTGACGCGGGTCTGTCGTCCCGTTGGTGAGAGGGGAGCTCGGCCTCCTGCGAGTGGACTCCCTAAAACACACAAGAACGGAGGCTTAGAGTTGCACCAGCGAGTGAGGCTTGAACAATAGCAACGGCTTCTGTCCACCCGTCACTGCTCACCTCGCCCACGTCAGCTTGACTGCTGAGATCCGGCTTCACCACCTAAAAATAAAGACAAAGAACAGAGCTGTAACACAGCCATCATTTACACCTCCCCTGCAAACAGAAACAGGGACTGACCTTCTCAGGGGAGCCCCCTCACCCAGGATGGGGGGCTCTGCCACAGATTTCATCTCTCTGCATCTGAAACAGAGTTTGGACAAAAGTCAGAGTGCTGCAGGATACCTTGACAGCTCCAGACATCTTGTGGCAATCTAGGAATACCCTCTACAGTCTAACCACACCCCACATCACAAATTTCAAGCCCCCAGGACTATTACCCTCGTACCCCTACACCCAGACTGAGCAGCAAGGCAGAGCAGCTCCGGGCCAAACACACACCAACACCCGTGACACAGCACAGGACAAACGAGGGGACGCAACAGGGACAGAAAACTCTGGGCAAGAAGAATGACCCTGAGGGTCCAGAGAACTCGGAATGAGATGACCGAGGTAAGATGGAAGGTGAGCTGGCCAGGCTCAGAGAACCCTGCAGGAACAAGATGCCATCGGGATGACTTATCCCAAGAGACGCAGAGATGGATGCCCGAGAATCCTACGGTCAGAATCCTCCACCTGTCTTTGCATTCTCACAAGACCTAACCCGCCGGAATGGATCAGGGCGGTGCACGGCTGTCAGTACAGCTCAGAACAAGACCTGAAAAGGCATCGGACTGGATGCTTGCGAAGAGAGATGGATTCTGATGAGTGTCCGAGCAGCTGAGACAAAGGCACCTGGCTGAGGAGCACAGAGATCAGAAATGCTAAGACTGATGCCAGGGGTTTGGACAGGCCCCTGAAAGGACTAAAGGAAAAGACAAGACACCAAACAGACAGAGTGCACAACAGACAAGTGACACAACACACACCAGGACTGCTCTGCCCTGCACACCTCAGCACTGACATGAAAAATGAGACTTTCCCTTCATGTAGCCTAAGGGGTCACATCTGGGACATCCCCATCTCCAAACCAGACTCGAAAAATCCCTCCCAGTGATCCCTGCCCTGGTACCCCACTTTCATCCCCTCCCTAGTTCCGAGCCCTCCACTTATCTCTCAGATGTCTGGGGAGGTGAATCCACGCTGGGCCCCAAAGAAGGCCGCCTATGCCTCTGGGAAATTCCTCCTGTCACTGGGCTGCTGTCTCCTAGTCAGCTACAATAAAGAAAACCAAATATCAAAGCATAATCTTAGCTGCACATCAGCCAAAACCCAGCAGCTCTGCTACTCACCGTCTCTTAAGCAGGACCGGGTCCTCGGGCCCCGTGCGTGCTTCAGCTGAGCTCGGAGGCCGACGCTCGCAGCGCCAAAGCCTTAGAGGCGTTACTGGCACCGAGCCCACCCACCGTGGCCTCCATTAGGGCTGTGAGCATCCCCGGTTAGAGCAGGACAGGAACGCAGGGTGGACATCCCCGGTGAACCTCAACCCTGTGGACTCTGCCCCACCACTGTCACTTCCTGCCTGGCCCTAGCTTAGGGTTACTGCCTGCACCTCTCAGGACTTCTGGCCTTGTCTTGCGTTAGGATTGCTGCCGGCACCTGCTCTCAGGGAAACGGTGTTGGCAGCAGCGCTGTGAGGGCCGGGATGCCTGTACTCTGACTTGTATCCTAGGCTGTACCCCTGATTTTCACTGTGTGTTCTCTAGTCCTTGAGTCCTTTACCTCAGCCTCTGTGTGTATCACTGTAACCTCCCCCCTTCTGAACCCTGCTTCTTCAGAGCCCTAGACCTTGCAGCCGGGGACGCTCTGCACCGTTAGGGTCCCAAGAGCTGTCCCGCACGCAGGACAGGTACATCCACAGTTGTTCCCTGCCTACCCTAAGAAACGTGGCCCTGAGACAGGGCAGAGGCTGACAGAGCCGAACTCTTTGCGGTGGCAAAAGGCACGAAGCCTTACCAACCGCCGCCTCGAGAGGGAATCAGGAGCACTTCCACCGGCTGCGGAGAGACAGGGAATCCCAGGGTGGGTGGGGCGGGAAACCCCCGTTATCCCCAGCCCTGTTGGATCCTGCTCCCCACTATCGCTTCCTGCCTGGCCCTAGCCTGACTGTGTCTGCACAGGTCAGAGCTTCTGGTGTGTTCCTGCACTAGGGCTGCTGCCTGCACCTGCTCTCAGGGGAAGTGTGCTGGTAGCAGTGCTGTGAGGGCCGCTACACCTGTACTCTGACTTGTATCCTAGCCCGCTCCCCTGAGTTTCACCGTGTGTCCTCTAGTCCTTGAGTCCTTTACCTCAGCCTCTGTGTGTGTGGCTACACCTCCCCCCTTCTAAACCCAACTTCTTTAGAGCCCTGCACCTCGCAGCCAGGCCTTCTGGCATTGTCCTGCATAAGGGCTCCTGCCTGTACCTGCACTCAGGGAAACGGGCATGTCTTTAGGGCTACTCCTTCGGGTCTGGGGTAGGGGTGGGGTCGGGCTGGTACACCTGTACTCTCAATTGGCACATCTTGGACATCCCTATCTCCACACCTGACTCAAAAACCCCTCCTGACAAGTCCTGACCCAGCACTCCACTTTCATCCCCTCTGTGGCTCTGAACCCTCCACTTATCTCTTGGACGTCTGGGGATGAGAATCCACGCCGGGTGCCAAAGAAGGCCGCCTCTCCCTCAGGGAAACTCCTGCTGTCGCCGGGCTGTTGTCTCTTAGTCAGCTACAACAAAGAAAACCAAACATGAATGCGTGATCTTAGCAGCCCATCACCCAAAACCCGACAATTCTGCTACTCACCGTCTCCTAAGCTTGCCTGTGTCCTCGGCCCCGCGCTTCAGCTGCGCTCAGAGGCCAACGCCGGCGTCGCAGGGTCTGCCTGGGTAAAGAGCAGACAAGGTGACGTGGCAGCGCTGGAACTTGAGGGGACCCTCCCTCCTTCTCCTCCCTGACTCACCTCAACTCCTCGGCCGTTATCCAAGCCTACCTGGATGGGGCCTTCACAAGGAGAAGATCAAGGCTCCATCACAGACTCCTGGAATGCTCCCGGAGGGCTCACGGGTGAGGTGACGCGGGTCTGTCGTCCCGTTGGTGAGAGGGGAGCTCGGCCTCCTGCGAGTGGACTCCCTAAAACGCACAATAACGGAGGCTTAGAGTTGCACCAGCGAGTGAGGCTTGAACAATAGCAACGGCTTCTGTCCACCCGTCACTGCTCACCTCGCCCACGTCAGCTTGACTGCTGAGATCCGGCTTCACCACCTAAAAATAAAGACAAAGAACAGAGCTGTAACACAGCCATCATTTACACCTCCCCTGCAAACAGAAACAGGGACTGACCTTCTCAGGGGAGCCCCCTCACCCAGGATGGGGGGCTCTGCCACAGATTTCATCTCTCTGCATCTGAAACAGAGTCAGGACAAAAGTCAGAGTGCTGCAGGATACCTTGACAGCTCCACACATCTTGTGGCAATCTAGGAATACCCTCTACAGTCTAACCACACCCCACATCACAAATTTCAAGCCCCCAGGACTATTACCCTCGTACCCCTACACCCAGACTGAGCAGCAAGGCAGAGCAGCTCCGGGCCAAACACACACCAACACCCGTGACACAGCACAGGACAAACGAGGGGACGCAACAGGGACAGAAAACTCTGGGCAAGAAGAATGACCCTGAGGGTCCAGAGAACTCGGAATGAGATGACCGAGGTAAGATGGAAGGTGAGCTGGCCAGGCTCAGAGAACCCTGCAGGAACAAGATGCCATCGGGATGACTTATCCCAAGAGACGCAGAGATGGATGCCCGAGAATCCTACGGTCAGAATCCTCCACCTGTCTTTGCATTCTCACAAGACCTAACCCGCCGGAATGGATCAGGGCGGTGCACGGCTGTCAGTACAGCTCAGAACAAGACCTGAAAAGGCATCGGACTGGATGCTTGTGAAGAGAGATGGATTCTGATGAGTGTCCGAGCAGCTGAGACAAAGGCACCTGGCTGAGGAGCACAGAGATCAGAAATGCTAAGACTGACGCCAGGGGTTTTGACAGGCCCCTGAAAGGACTAAAGGAAAAGACAAGACACCAAACAGACAGAGTGCACAAGAGACAAGTGACACAACACACACCAGGACTGCTCTGCCCTGCACACCTCAGCACTGACATGAAAAATGAGACTTTTCCTTCACGTAGCCTAAGGGGTCACATCTGGGACATCCCCATCTCCAAACCCGACTCAAAAAAATCCCTCCCGCTGACCCCTGCCCTGGTACCCCGCTTTCATCCCCTCTGTGGCTCCAAGCCCTCCACTTATCTCTCAAATGTCTGGGGAGGTGAATCCACGCCGGGCGCCAAAGAAGGCCGCCTCTCCCTCAGAAAAATTCCTCCCGTCACTGGGCTGCTGTCTCCTAGTCAGCTACGATAAAGAAAATCAAATATCAAAGCATAATCTTAGCTGCACATCAGCCAAAACCCAGCAGCTCTGCTACTCACCGTCTCTTAAGCAGGACCGGGCCCTCGGGCCCCGTGCGTGCTTCAGCTGAGCTCGGAGGCCGACGCTCGCAGCGCCAAAGCCTTAGAGGCATTACTGGCACCGAGCCCACCCACCGTGGCCTCCATTAGGGCTGTGAGCATCCCCGGTTAGAGCAGGACAGGAACGCAGGGTGGACATCCCCGGTGAACCTCAACCCTGTGGACTCTGCCCCACCACTGTCACTTCCTGCCTGGCCCTAGCTTAGGGCTACTGCCTGCACCTCTCAGGACTTCTGGCCTTGTCTTGCGTTAGGATTGCTGCCGGCACCTGCTCTCAGGGAAACGGTGTTGGCAGCAGCGCTGTGAGGGCCGGGATGCCTGTACTCTGACTTGTATCCTAGGCTGTACCCCTGATTTTCACTGTGTGTTCTCTAGTCCTTGAGTCCTTTACCTCAGCCTCTGTGTGTATCACTGTAACCTCCCCCCTTCTGAACCCTGCTTCTTCAGAGCCCTAGACCTTGCAGCCGGGGACGCTCTGCACCGTTAGGGTCCCAAGAGCTGTCCCGCACGCAGGACAGGTACATCCACAGTTGTTCCCTGCCTACCCTAAGAAACGTGGCCCTGAGACAGGGCAGAGGCTGACAGAGCCGAACTCTTTGCGGTGGCAAAAGGCACGAAGCCTTACCAACCGCCGCCTCGAGAGGGAATCAGGAGCACTTCCACCGGCTGCGGAGAGACAGGGAATCCCAGGGTGGGTGGGGCGGGAAACCCCCGTTATCCCCAGCCCTGTTGGATCCTGCTCCCCACTATCGCTTCCTGCCTGGCCCTAGCCTGACTGTGTCTGCACAGGTCAGAGCTTCTGGTGTGTTCCTGCACTAGGGCTGCTGCCTGCACCTGCTCTCAGGGGAAGTGTGCTGGTAGCAGTGCTGTGAGGGCCGCTACACCTGTACTCTGACTTGTATCCTAGCCTGCTCCCCTGAGTTTCACCGTGTGTCCTCTAGTCCTCGAGTCCTTTACCTCAGCCTCTGTGTGTGTGGCTACACCTCCCCCCTTCTAAACCCAACTTCTTTAGAGCCCTGCACCTCGCAGCCAGGCCTTCTGGCATTGTCCTGCATAAGGGCTCCTGCCTGTACCTGCACTCAGGGAAACGGGCATGTCTTTAGGGCTACTCCTTCGGGTCTGGGGTAGGGGTGGGGTCGGGCTGGTACACCTGTACTCTCAATTGGCACATCTTGGACATCCCTATCTCCACACCTGACTCAAAAACCCCTCCTGACAAGTCCTGACCCAGCACTCCACTTTCATCCCCTCTGTGGCTCTGAACCCTCCACTTATCTCTTGGACGTCTGGGGATGAGAATCCACGCCGGGTGCCAAAGAAGGCCGCCTCTCCCTCAGGGAAACTCCTGCTGTCGCCGGGCTGTTGTCTCTTAGTCAGCTACAACAAAGAAAACCAAACATGAATGCGTGATCTTAGCAGCCCATCACCCAAAACCCGACAATTCTGCTACTCACCGTCTCCTAAGCTTGCCTGTGTCCTCGGCCCCGCGCTTCAGCTGCGCTCAGAGGCCAACGCCGGCGTCGCAGGGTCTGCCTGGGTAAAGAGCAGACAAGGTGACGTGGCAGCGCTGGAACTTGAGGGGACCCTCCCTCCTCCTCCTTCTCCTCCCTGACTCACCTCAACTCCTCGGCCGTTATCCAAGCCTACCTGGATGGGGCCTTCACAAGGAGAAGATCAAGGCTCCATCACAGACTCCTGGAATGCTCCCGGAGGGCTCACGGGTGAGGTGACGCGGGTCTGTCGTCCCGTTGGTGAGAGGGGAGCTCGGCCTCCTGCGAGTGGACTCCCTAAAACGCACAATAACGGAGGCTTAGAGTTGCACCAGCGAGTGAGGCTTGAACAATAGCAACGGCTTCTGTCCACCCGTCACTGCTCACCTCGCCCACGTCAGCTTGACTGCTGAGATCCGGCTTCACCACCTAAAAATAAAGACAAAGAACAGAGCTGTAACACAGCCATCATTTACACCTCCCCTGCAAACAGAAACAGGGACTGACCTTCTCAGGGGAGCCCCCTCACCCAGGATGGGGGGCTCTGCCACAGATTTCATCTCTCTGCATCTGAAACAGAGTCAGGACAAAAGTCAGAGTGCTGCAGGATACCTTGACAGCTCCACACATCTTGTGGCAATCTAGGAATACCCTCTACAGTCTAACCACACCCCACATCACAAATTTCAAGCCCCCGGCACTATTACCCTTGTACCCCTACACCCAGACTGAGCAGCAAGGCAGAGCAGCTCCGGGCCAAACACACACCAACACCCGTGACACAGCACAGGACAAACGAGGGGACGCAACAGGGACAGAAAACTCTGGGCAAGAAGAATGACCCTGAGGGTCCAGAGAACTCGGAATGAGATGACCGAGGTGAGACGGAAGGTGAGCTGGCCAGGCTCAGAGAACCCTGCAGGAACAAGATGCCATCGGGATGACTTATCCCAAGAGACGCAGAGATGGATGCCCGAGAATCCTACGGTCAGAATCCTCTACCTGTCTTTGCATTCTCACAAGACCTAACCCGCCGGAATGGATCAGGGCGGTGCACGGCTGTCAGTACAGCTCAGAACAAGACCTGAAAAGGCATCGGACTGGATGCTTGCGAAGAGAGATGGATTCTGATGAGTGTCCGAGCAGCTGAGACAAAGGCACCTGGCTGAGGAGCACAGAGATCAGAAATGCTAAGACTGATGCCAGGGGTTTGGACAGGCCCCTGAAAGGACTAAAGGAAAAGACAACACACCCAAAAGACACAGTGCACATCAGACAAGTGACACAACACACACCAGGACTGCTCTGCCCTGCACACCTCAGCACTGACATGAAAAATGAGACTTTTCCTTCATGTAGCCTAAGGGGTCACATCTGGGACATCCCCATCTCCAAACCCGACTCAAAAAATCCCTCCCGCTGACCCCTGCCCTGGTACCCCGCTTTCATCCCCTCTGTGGCTCCAAGCCCTCCACTTATCTCTCAAATGTCTGGGGAGGTGAATCCACGCCGGGTGCCAAAGAAGGCTGCCTCTCCCTCAGAGAAATTCCTCCCGTCACTGGGCTGCTGTCTCCTAGTCAGCTACAATAAAGAAAACCAAATATCAAAGCATAATCTTAGCTGCACATCAGCCAAAACCCAGCAGCTCTGCTACTCACCGTCTCTTAAGCAGGACCGGGCCCTCGGGCCCCGTGCGTGCGTCAGCTGAGCTCGGAGGCCGACGCTCGCAGCGCCAAAGCCTTAGAGGCATTACTGGCACCGAGCCCACCCACCGTGGCCTCCATTAGGGCTGTGAGCATCCCCGGTTAGAGCAGGACAGGAACGCAGGGTGGACATCCCCGGTGAACCTCAACCCTGTGGACTCTGCCCCACCACGGTCACTTCCTGCCTGGCCCTAGCTTAGGGCTACTGCCTGCACCTCTCAGGACTTCTGGCCTTGTCTTGCGTTAGGATTGCTGCCGGCACCTGCTCTCAGGGAAACGGTGTTGGCAGCAGCGCTGTGAGGGCCGGGATGCCTGTACTCTGACTTGTATCCTAGGCTGTACCCCTGATTTTCACTGTGTGTTCTCTAGTCCTTGAGTCCTTTACCTCAGCCTCTGTGTGTATCACTGTAACCTCCCCCCTTCTGAACCCTGCTTCTTCAGAGCCCTAGACCTTGCAGCCGGGGACGCTCTGCACCGTTAGGGTCCCAAGAGCTGTCCCGCACGCAGGACAGGTACATCCACAGTTGTTCCCTGCCTACCCTAAGAAACGTGGCCCTGAGACAGGGCAGAGGCTGACAGAGCCGAACTCTTTGCGGTGGCAAAAGGCACGAAGCCTTACCAACCGCCGCCTCGAGAGGGAATCAGGAGCACTTCCACCGGCTGCGGAGAGACAGGGAATCCCAGGGTGGGTGGGGCGGGAAACCCCCGTTATCCCCAGCCCTGTTGGATCCTGCTCCCCACTATCGCTTCCTGCCTGGCCCTAGCCTGACTGTGTCTGCACAGGTCAGAGCTTCTGGTGTGTTCCTGCACTAGGGCTGCTGCCTGCACCTGCTCTCAGGGGAAGTGTGCTGGTAGCAGTGCTGTGAGGGCCGCTACACCTGTACTCTGACTTGTATCCTAGCCTGCTCCCCTGAGTTTCACCGTGTGTCCTCTAGTCCTCGAGTCCTTTACCTCAGCCTCTGTGTGTGTGGCTACACCTCCCCCCTTCTAAACCCAACTTCTTTAGAGCCCTGCACCTCGCAGCCAGGCCTTCTGGCATTGTCCTGCATAAGGGCTCCTGCCTGTACCTGCACTCAGGGAAACGGGCATGTCTTTAGGGCTACTCCTTCGGGTCTGGGGTAGGGGTGGGGTCGGGCTGATACACCTGTACTCTCAATTGGCACATCTTGGACATCCCTATCTCCACACCTGACTCAAAAACCCCTCCTGACAAGTCCTGACCCAGCACTCCACTTTCATCCCCTCTGTGGCTCTGAACCCTCCACTTATCTCTTGGACGTCTGGGGATGAGAATCCACGCCGGGTGCCACAGAATGCCGCCTCGCTCTCTGGGAATTTCCTGCTGTCACCGGGCTGCTGTCTCTTATTCAGCTACAAGAAATAAAACAAACATCGATGTATGATCTCAGCAGATCTGTTGGCCAATCGGTCAGGGCGTAAGACAAGTAGACCACCTAAAACACACAAACAATAACATATGCTGAAGAGTTACATCAGAAACACCAGCACACTTAACTGCATAAATATATAAATTTTCAAACAGACAACCCCAAAAAAATTCCAGCAAAAAAAGCCAACTCTTATCACCCCTAGTCAAACTACTGAATATAATAAAAACAACACCATGTCCAAACCCCTTAATAATACTCCAGAACATATACTCAGAGCCCCCCCAAAGTTAAAGACTTCCCCCTAGCCAAATAAAAAGGAAAAAGCCCATGTCTTGCGACCCATATTAATTCATTAACTTAAAACTTTAAAAATAAACGTTAAAGTTTAAACCTTTAGACAACACTAGCACACCATAGACGCCAATCCCATCACTACATGCCAAACCAAAACTTATTTCAACCTTTTGTGCTGCTGCTGCTGCTCGGCACAAAGGTTTGTCCCTCAGCACCTCCTGAAGTAATGTTCCACGCCCAAGGCCTCCCCCAGCCCCTGTGAGATGAACTCACCATCCTTCCATGAGCCTCACCTGGGAGCCCAGCATAAACCCCTCTCCTCCCGCAGCTCCGTGCCAAACTCAGCTCGGGCTCCCCTCTTAAAGCAGTGCTGGCAGGACCCGCCCCCTCGTTATCCTTTACAGCTTCCACCTGTCCCCTCATCAGTGTGACAGCTCTCACCTGGGGCTGCTCTGTCCCCTCAATCATCCTGTGACAGCTCTCACCTGCAGCTGCTGCCAGTCCCTGCTGCTCATTTCCTGGACATTGCACTGTGTGCACTGACACGCTGGGGCACCGGGCTTTCCTTGCTGTGAATAAGGACCCCTCTGCTCCTGCACGTGCCCAAGGCTGAAACTGGGATTCCACCTCCTAAATTCCGTTTGTGTGAGGTTC
Source organism: Chamaea fasciata (assembly GCF_029207755.1). NCBI lineage: Eukaryota > Metazoa > Chordata > Aves > Passeriformes > Sylviidae > Chamaea > Chamaea fasciata. The sequence goes on from NW_027094353.1 coordinate 40,781, forward strand.
ACAATTCCTAAGGAAATTTCCCAGCAATCGTTACCCTTCATTTACATTTTCTCCTTTGGAATCATCACTACCTTGTCTTTCTGTGCAAGGGTTCCAAACGTTCATTGGGAGTTCAGTAGCCGGGTTGGCTTGTTTATAACTTAGCTGACAATCCCAGGCTAAATCCAAACACCCAGAGATACAGGGAAATATGGAGACAGTTTATAAATACTGCCCACCTCTGACCCTGAATTCTTCATCGCACATCCTCGGAGCAGATTTACTCCATCCTTTCATCCCAGCAGCACCCCTCCAGCACAACTCTCACTTCTCACACATGTTTCTTCCCACAAACCAAACAGAAATCTACTACAGGGCGAGGCGGGGAGGGGCGAGGCCGGTCTCGGGGCAGAGCCCCCGGGCCCTCAGGGCGGGCCGGGGGGACCGGAGCAGAGCCCGGGCCGGGTTGGAGCCGGAGCCGGTCTGAGGGCGGAGGCCCCGGGCCCTCAGCGCGGGCCGGGGGGCGGGGGCGGTTCCCGGGGCCCGCTGTCCAATCAGCACTGCCGATGCCTCAGCGAGCCCGCCAATCGCGGGGATTCAAAAGGGTGGCGGAAGTAGCTGCTGCTCTATGGGCTCGGTGAGGAACGCCCCGGTGGGGTCCCGGCGCCGTGCACTTGGGACCCGCCCCGCGCCCCTGAAGCCGCGCCCCCGGTACTGCCCGGCCCCGGCTGCCTCCGGGCCCCGCCTCACAGAGCCCCGGCTCCGCCCCGAGCCCGCCCCGGCTCCGCCCCGAGCCCGCCCCGGCTCCGCCCCGAGCCCGCCCCGGCTCCGCCCCGAGCCCGCCCCGGCGCCCCGCGCTGCCCGGGATGGGGGCGGGACCATCGCCCGCGGCCCCGCCCCGCCCCTCACAGCTGAGCCGAGCCGAGGTTGCTCGCGGCCCTGCGCGGAGCCAGGCGGGGCCGGGAATGGGACCGGCCGTTCTGGTTCGGGTCCTGTCAGTGTCGGCTGCGGCTCCCGAGCGGTGCGGCCCCCCTCGGCGGGCGGGCTGTGGGTCTCGGGGCCGGAGGACCAGGGGGGCGTTGCGATCGGGATCGGGACCGGGATCGCTGCGGGCGGCAGGAGCCGCTCCTGCTCCGCCTGCAGCCGGAGCTGCGCTGGGGTCCTGGCGGGGCTCTGGGCACGGGAGGACGGCGGCGGCGATTTCCTCTGATAACCTCTGATATCGGCCCCCCCACAGCATCATTGATGCCCCCCCAATATTCCACTGATCTTCCCTCAGCGTCGCTGACCCCCCCAAAATTCCAGTGATCCCCCCCACTTGATCCCGCCCTTTTTCTCCCCTCACGTTTCCCGCCCTTTTTCTCCCCTCACGTTTCCCGCCCTTTTTCGTGGGGAACGATCCCTGAGGGGGCCTGTGGAGGGATTCTGGAGGTCCGAGGGGTGAATTTGGGGTTTGGAGGGAGGTTTTGGGGGGTCCCAGGGATGGATTTTGGGGTTTTTGGGGGTCCAAGGGATGGATTCGAGGGTCCCGGGGTAGATCTGGGGTCCTGGGGAGGTTTTGGGGGGTCCCAGGGGTGGATTTGGGGTTCATGGGTTTTATGGCGCCTCAGGGGTGAATTTGGGGTCCGGGAAGAGGTTTTGGGGGTTTTTCGGGGTCCCAGGGGTGAATTTGGGGTCCGGGGAGGGGTTTTTGGGGGTCCCTCACCTGCAGGGCGTCGCGGGGGTGGCAGGGGGAGGGGGCAGCGGGGGGGGCCCAGCGCCCACCCCCCCTTGGGCTTCAGGAGGGCGTCGATGAGACCGAAACAGCTCGGGACGGGGGGGTCAAAAACGGGGGGGGTCACGGGCTGGAACCCCCCAGTGCCCCCCAAACCACCCCCAGGGCCCCCCCCGACCTCCAGGAGCCCCCAAAACCCTCCTCAGGTTCCTTTGATGCCTCAAATGGGCCGCCCAAACCTCCCGAAGATCCCCCAAAAACACCCAAAGCAGCCCCCAGGACTCCCCCCAGACCCCCCAAAACCCCCCAAACCCCTCCAGGACAACTCGGGACCCCCAGGACCCCCCAAATCCGCTCCCCCGTCCCCCTGAGGCCTCGTTTGACCCGCTCCACGTTGCGGACAGGCAGCAGCTGATCAAGCCACAAGCACCAACACCTGCGGGACTGGGATGGACTGGGAGCACTGGGAGGGTGATCAGAGAGAACTGGGATGGACGGGGAGTGGACTGGGATGAACTGGCAGGTGTGTGGGGGTCCGTGGTGGGCACACGGTGCCTAACTGGTCTATACTGGGATGGGTCGGATGGCCCCAGGGGAGGGGGTGTGGCCACACTGGTCCAGACTGGGAGGGGTGTCACCATGGCGCCGGAGGCGGAGTCGAGGATTCGGGCGAGGCAGGGACACCTAGGGGACAGCCAGGGCACCCCCAGGGACACCTAGGGGACACCAGGGCACCCCTGCGTACACCTAGGGGACAGCGAGGGTACCCCTGGGTACACCTAGGGGACAGCGAGGGCACTTTTGGGGACAGCCAGGGCCCCCCCAGGGACAGCCAGGGCACCCCCAGGGACACCTAGGGGACAGCCAGGGCACTCCCAGGGACACCTAGGGGACAGCCAGGGCACCCCCAGGGACGCCTAGGGGACAGCCAGGGCACCCCCAGGGACGCCTAGGGGACAGTCAGGGCACCCCAGGGACAGCCAGGGCACTCCCAGGGACAGCCAGGGCACCCCCAGGGACACCTAGGGGACAGCCAGGGAACCCCCAGAAACACCTAGGGGACAGCCAGGGCATCCTCAGGGACACCTAAGGGATAGCCAGGGCACCCCCTGGGACACCTAGGGGACACCAGGGCACCCCTGGGTACACCTAGGGGACAGCGAGAGTACCCCTGGGTACACCTAGGGGACAGCGAGGGCACTTTTGGGGACAGCCAGGGCCAGCCCAGGGACAGCCAGGGCACTCCCAGGGACACCTAGGGGACACCAGGGCACCCCTGGGTACACCTAGGGGACAGCGAGGGTACCCCTGGGTACACCTAGGGGACAGCGAGGGCACTTTTGGGGACAGCCAGGGCCACCCCAGGGACAGCCAGGGCACCCCCAGGGACACCTAGGGGACAGCCAGGGCACCCCCAGGGACACCTAAGGGACAGCCAGGGCACCCCCAGGGACACCTAGGGGACAGCCAGGGAACCCCCAGGGACACCTAAGGGACAGCCAGGGCACCCCCAGGGACGCTTAGGGGACAGTCAGGGCACCCCAAGGACAGCCAGGGAACCCCCAGGGACACCTAGGGGACAGGCAGGGCACCCCAGGGACACCCAGGGCCCCCCAGGGACACCTAGGGGACAGCCAGGGAACCTCCAGGGACACCTAAAGGACAGCCAAGGCACTCCCAGGGACACCTAGGGGACAGCTAGGGAACCCCCAGGGACACCTAAGGGACAGCCAGGGCACCCCAGGGAGAGCCAGGGCCCCCACAGGGACACCTAGGGGACAGCCAGGGCATCCCCAGGGACAGCCAGGGCACTACCCCGAACACCTAGGGGACAGCAAGGGCACCCCAGGGACAGCCACGGGACAGCCAGGGCGACCCCAGGGTCAGCCAGGGCACCCCCAGAGACACCTAGGGGACAGCAAGGGCACCCCAGGGACACCTAGGGGACAGCCAGGGAACCTCCAGGGACACCTAAAGGACAGCCAAGGCACTCCCAGGGACACATAGGGGACAGCCAGGGCACCCCCAGGGACACCTAGGGGACAGCCCGGGGACCCCAAGGTGCACCTAGGGGACGGCAAGGGCACCCCAAGGGACAGCCGGGGCACCCCAAGGGACACCTAGGGGACAGCCAGGGCACCCCAGGGACAGCCAGGGAACCCCCAGGGACACCTAGGGGACAGCCAGGGCACCCCTGGGGACACCTAGGGGACAGGGAGGGCACTTTCGGGGACAGCCAGGACACCCCCAGGGACAGCCAGGGGACAGCTGGGGCCCGCCCAGGGACACATACGGGACAGCCAGGGCCCCCCCCAGGAACAGCCAGGGGACCCCCAGGGACACTTAGGGGACAGCCAGGGCCCCCAAGGGACACCTAGGGGACAGCCAGGGCACCCCCAGGCGTTGAAGGGGCCCCCCCGCTCCAAACCCAGCACGGCCGCCTGCGTTGCGGCCCCCCAAAAACCCATGGCCGCCCCCCGAGCTGATATCGACCCCCCCACAGCATCATTGATCCCCACCCGAGTGTCACTGACCCCCCCCAATGTCATTGATGCCCCCCCAGTATTCCATTGATCTTCCCTCACCGTCGCTGACGCCCCCCAAAATTCCATTGATCCCTCCCACTTGATCCCGCCCTTTTTCTCCCCTCACGTTTCCCGCCCTTTTTCTCCCCTCACGTTTCCCGCCCTTTTTCTCCCCTCACGTTTCCCGCCCTTTTTCGTGGGGAACGACCCCTGAGGGGGCCTGTGGAGGGATTCTGGAGGTCCGAGGGGTGAATTTGGGGTTTGGAGGGAGGTTTTGGGGGGTCCCAGGGATGGATTTTGGGGTTTTTGGGGGTCCAAGGGATGGATTCGAGGGTCCCGGGGTGGATCTGGGGTCCTGGGGAGGTTTTGGGGGGTCCCAGGGGTGGATTTGGGGTTCATGGGGAGGGGTTTAGGGGTTTTATGGCGCCTCAGGGGTGAATTTGGGGTCCGGGGAGAGGTTTGGGGGGTTTTTTGGGGTCCCAGGGGTGAATCTGGGGTCTGGGGAGGGGTTTTTGGGGGTCCCTCACCTGCAGGGCGTCGCGGGGGTGGCAGGGGAGGGGGCAGCGGGGGGGGCCCAGCGCCCACCCCCCCTTGGGCTTCAGGAGGGCGTCGATGAGACCGAAACAGCTCGGGCGGGGGGGTCAAAAACGGGGGGGGTCACGGGCTGGAACCCCCCAGTGCCCCCCAAACCACCCCCAGGGCCCCCCCCGACCTCCAGGAGCGCCCAAAACCCTCCTCAGGTTCCTTTGATGCCTCAAATGGGCCGCCCAAACCTCCCGAAGATCCCCCAAAACCACCCAAAGCAGCCCCCAGGACTCCCCCCAGACCCCCCAAAACCCCCCAAACCCCTCCAGGACAACTCGGGACCCCCAGGACCCCCCAAAATCCGCCCCCCCGTCCCCCTGAGGCCTCGTTTGACCGGCTCCACGTTGCGGACAGGCACCAGCTGATCAAGCCACAAGCACCAACACCTGCGGGACTGGGATGGACTGGGAGCACTGGGAGGGTGATCAGAGAGAACTGGGATGGACGGGGAGTGGACTGGGATGAACTGGCAGGCGTGTGGGGGTCCTAGGTGGGCACACGGTGCCTAACTGGTCTATACTGGGATGGGTCGGATGGCCCCAGGGGAGGGGGTGTGGCCACACTGGTCCAGACTGGGAGGGGTGTCACCATGGCGCCGGAGGCGGAGTCGAGGATTCGGGCGAGGCAGGGACACCTAGGGGACAGCCAGGGCACCCCCAGGGACACCAGGGCACCCCTGCGTACACCTAGGGGACAGCGAGGGTACCCCTGGGTACACCTAGGGGACAGCGAGGGCACTTTTGGGGACAGCCAGGGCCCCCCCAGGGACAGCCAGGGCACCCCCAGGGACACCTAGGGGACAGCCAGGGCACCCCCAGGGACACCTAGGGGACACCAGGGCACCCCTGCGTACACCTAGGGGACAGCGAGGGTACCCCTGGGTACACCTAGGGGACAGCGAGGGCACTTTTGGGGACAGCCAGGGCCCCCCCAGGGACAGCCAGGGCACCCCCAGGGACACCTAGGGGACAGCCAGGGCACCCCAGGGACAGCCAGGGCACTCCCAGGGACAGCCAGGGCACCCCCAGGGACAGCCACGGGACAGCCAGGGAACCCCCAGAAACACCTAGGGGACAGCCAGGGCATCCTCAGGGACACCTAGGGGACAGCCAGGGCACTCCCAGGGACACCTAGGGGACACCAGGGCACCCCTGGGTACACCTAGGGGACAGCGAGGGTACCCCTGGGTACACCTAGGGGACAGCGAGGGCACTTTTGGGGACAGCCAGGGCCACCCCAGGGAACGCCAGGGCACCCCCAGGGACACCTAGGGGACAGCCAGGGCACTCCCAGGGACACCTAGGGGACACCAGGGCACCCCTGGGTACACCTAGGGGACAGCGAGGGTACCCCTGGGTACACCTATGGGACAGCGAGGGCACTTTTGGGGACAGCCAGGGCCCCCCCAGGGACAGCCAGGGCACCCCCAGGGACACCTAGGGGACAGCCAGGGCACCCCCAGGGACACCTAGGGGACAGCCAGGGCACCCCCAGGGACACCTAGGGGACAGCCAGGGAACCCCCAGGGACACCTAAGGGACAGCCAGGGCACCCCCAGGGACGCTTAGGGGACACTCAGGGCACCCCAAGGACAGCCAGGGCCCCCCAGGGACACCTAGGGGACAGCCAGGGAACCTCCAGGGACACCTAAAGGACAGCCAAGGCACTCCCAGGGACACCTAGGGGACAGCTAGGGAACCCCCAGGGACACCTAAGGGACAGCCAGGGCACCCCAGGGAGAGCCAGGGCCCCCACAGGGACACCTAGGGGACAGCCAGGGAACCTCCAGGGACACCTAAAGGACAGCCAAGGCACTCCCAGGGACACCTAGGGGACAGCCAGGGAACCCCCAGGGACACCTAAGGGACAGCCAGGGCATCCTCAGGGACACCTAAGGGAGAGCCAGGGCACCCCAGGGACAGCCAGGGAACCCCAAGGGACACCTAGGGGACAGCCAGGGCACCCCAGGGACAGCCAGGGAACCCCCAGGGACACCTAGGGGACAGCCAGGGCACCCCTGGGGACACCTAGGGGACAGGGAGGGCACTTTCGGGGACAGCCAGGACACCCCCAGGGACAGCCAGGGGACAGCTGGGGCCCCCCCAGGGACACATACGGGACAGCCAGGGCCCCCCCAGGAACAGCCAGGGGACCCCCAGGGACACTTAGGGGACAGCCAGGGCCCCCAAGGGACACCTAGGGGACAGCCAGGGCACCCCCAGGCGTTGAAGGGGCCCCCCCGCTCCAAACCCAGCACGGCCGCCTGCGTTGCGGCCCCCCAAAAACCCATGGCCGCCCCCCGAGCTGATATCGACCCCCCCACAGCATCATTGATCCCCACCCGAGTGTCACTGACCCCCCCCAATGTCATTGATGCCCCCCCAGTATTCCATTGATCTTCCCTCACCGTCGCTGACGCCCCCCAAAATTCCATTGATCCCTCCCACTTGATCCCGCCCTTTTTCTCCCCTCACGTTTCCCGCCCTTTTTCTCCCCTCACGTTTCCCGCCCTTTTTCTCCCCTCACGTTTCCCGCCCTTTTTCGTGGGGAACGACCCCTGAGGGGGCCTGTGGAGGGATTCTGGAGGTCCGAGGGGTGAATTTGGGGTTTGGAGGGAGGTTTTGGGGGGTCCCAGGGATGGATTTTGGGGTTTTTGGGGGTCCAAGGGATGGATTCGAGGGTCCCGGGGTGGATCTGGGGTCCTGGGGAGGTTTTGGGGGGTCCCAGGGGTGGATTTGGGGTTCATGGGGAGGGGTTTAGGGGTTTTATGGCGCCTCAGGGGTGAATTTGGGGTCCGGGGAGAGGTTTGGGGGGTTTTTTTGGGGTCCCAGGGGTGAATCTGGGGTCTGGGGAGGGGTTTTTGGGGGTCCCTCACCTGCAGGGCGTCGCGGGGGTGGCAGGGGAGGGGGCAGCGGGGGGGGCCCAGCGCCCACCCCCCCTTGGGCTTCAGGAGGGCGTCGATGAGACCGAAACAGCTCGGGGGGGGGGTCAAAAACGGGGGGGGTCACGGGCTGGAACCCCCCAGTGCCCCCCAAACCACCCCCAGGGCCCCCCCCGACCTCCAGGAGCCCCCAAAACCCTCCTCAGGTTCCTTTGATGCCGCAAATGGGCCGCCCAAACCTCCCGAAGATCCCCCAAAAACACCCAAAGCAGCCCCCAGGACTCCCCCCAGACCCCCCAAAACCCCCCAAACCCCTCCAGGACAACTCGGGACCCCCAGGACCCCCCAAAATCCGCCCCCCCGTCCCCCTGAGGCCTCGTTTGACCGGCTCCACGTTGCGGACAGGTAGCAGCTGATCAAGCCACAAGCACCAACACCTGCGGGACTGGGATGGACTGGGAGCACTGGGAGGGTGATCAGAGAGAACTGGGATGGACGGGGAGTGGACTGGGATGAACTGGCAGGCGTGTGGGGGTCCTAGGTGGGCACACGGTGCCTAACTGGTCTATACTGGGATGGGTCGGATGGCCCCAGGGGAGGGGGTGTGGCCACACTGGTCCAGACTGGGAGGGGTGTCACCATGGCGCCGGAGGCGGAGTCGAGGATTCGGGCGAGGCAGGGACACCTAGGGGACAGCCAGGGCACCCCCAGGGACACCTAGGGGACACCAGGGCACCCCTGCGTACACCTAGGGGACAGCGAGGGTACCCCTGGGTACACCTAGGGGACAGCGAGGGCACTTTTGGGGACAGCCAGGGCCCCCCCAGGGACAGCCAGGGCACCCCCAGGGACACCTAGGGGACAGCCAGGGCACCCCCAGGGACACCTAGGGGACACCAGGGCACCCCTGCGTACACCTAGGGGACAGCGAGGGTACCCCTGGGTACACCTAGGGGACAGCGAGGGCACTTTTGGGGACAGCCAGGGCCCCCCCAGGGACAGCCAGGGCACCCCCAGGGACACCTAGGGGACAGCCAGGGCACCCCAGGGACAGCCAGGGCACTCCCAGGGACAGCCAGGGCACCCCCAGGGACAGCCACGGGACAGCCAGGGAACCCCCAGAAACACCTAGGGGACAGCCAGGGCATCCTCAGGGACACCTAGGGGACAGCCAGGGCACTCCCAGGGACACCTAGGGGACACCAGGGCACCCCTGGGTACACCTAGGGGACAGCGAGGGTACCCCTGGGTACACCTAGGGGACAGCGAGGGCACTTTTGGGGACAGCCAGGGCCACCCCAGGGAACGCCAGGGCACCCCCAGGGACACCTAGGGGACAGCCAGGGCACTCCCAGGGACACCTAGGGGACACCAGGGCACCCCTGGGTACACCTAGGGGACAGCGAGGGTACCCCTGGGTACACCTATGGGACAGCGAGGGCACTTTTGGGGACAGCCAGGGCCCCCCCAGGGACAGCCAGGGCACCCCCAGGGACACCTAGGGGACAGCCAGGGCACCCCCAGGGACACCTAGGGGACAGCCAGGGCACCCCCAGGGACACCTAGGGGACAGCCAGGGAACCCCCAGGGACACCTAAGGGACAGCCAGGGCACCCCCAGGGACGCTTAGGGGACACTCAGGGCACCCCAAGGACAGCCAGGGCCCCCCAGGGACACCTAGGGGACAGCCAGGGAACCTCCAGGGACACCTAAAGGACAGCCAAGGCACTCCCAGGGACACCTAGGGGACAGCTAGGGAACCCCCAGGGACACCTAAGGGACAGCCAGGGCACCCCAGGGAGAGCCAGGGCCCCCACAGGGACACCTAGGGGACAGCCAGGGAACCTCCAGGGACACCTAAAGGACAGCCAAGGCACTCCCAGGGACACCTAGGGGACAGCCAGGGAACCCCCAGGGACACCTAAGGGACAGCCAGGGCATCCTCAGGGACACCTAAGGGAGAGCCAGGGCACCCCAGGGACAGCCAGGGAACCCCAAGGGACACCTAGGGGACAGCCAGGGCACCCCAGGGACAGCCAGGGAACCCCCAGGGACACCTAGGGGACAGCCAGGGCACCCCTGGGGACACCTAGGGGACAGGGAGGGCACTTTCGGGGACAGCCAGGACACCCCCAGGGACAGCCAGGGGACAGCTGGGGCCCCCCCAGGGACACATACGGGACAGCCAGGGCCCCCCCAGGAACAGCCAGGGGACCCCCAGGGACACTTAGGGGACAGCCAGGGCCCCCAAGGGACACCTAGGGGACAGCCAGGGCACCCCTGCGTACACCTAGGGGACAGCGAGGGTACCCCTGGGTACACCTAGGGGACAGCGAGGGCACTTTTGGGGACAGCCAGGGCCCCCCCAGGGACAGCCAGGGCACCCCCAGGGACACCTAGGGGACAGCCAGGGCACCCCAGGGACAGCCAGGGCACTCCCAGGGACAGCCAGGGCACCCCCAGGGACAGCCACGGGACAGCCAGGGAACCCCCAGAAACACCTAGGGGACAGCCAGGGCATCCTCAGGGACACCTAGGGGACAGCCAGGGCACTCCCAGGGACACCTAGGGGACACCAGGGCACCCCTGGGTACACCTAGGGGACAGCGAGGGTACCCCTGGGTACACCTAGGGGACAGCGAGGGCACTTTTGGGGACAGCCAGGGCCACCCCAGGGAACGCCAGGGCACCCCCAGGGACACCTAGGGGACAGCCAGGGCACTCCCAGGGACACCTAGGGGACACCAGGGCACCCCTGGGTACACCTAGGGGACAGCGAGGGTACCCCTGGGTACACCTATGGGACAGCGAGGGCACTTTTGGGGACAGCCAGGGCCCCCCCAGGGACACCTAGGGGACAGCCAGGGCACCCCCAGGGACACCTAGGGGACAGCCAGGGCACCCCCAGGGACACCTAGGGGACAGCCAGGGAACCCCCAGGGACACCTAAGGGACAGCCAGGGCACCCCCAGGGACGCTTAGGGGACACTCAGGGCACCCCAAGGACAGCCAGGGCCCCCCAGGGACACCTAGGGGACAGCCAGGGAACCTCCAGGGACACCTAAAGGACAGCCAAGGCACTCCCAGGGACACCTAGGGGACAGCTAGGGAACCCCCAGGGACACCTAAGGGACAGCCAGGGCACCCCAGGGAGAGCCAGGGCCCCCACAGGGACACCTAGGGGACAGCCAGGGAACCTCCAGGGACACCTAAAGGACAGCCAAGGCACTCCCAGGGACACCTAGGGGACAGCCAGGGAACCCCCAGGGACACCTAAGGGACAGCCAGGGCATCCTCAGGGACACCTAAGGGAGAGCCAGGGCACCCCAGGGACAGCCAGGGAACCCCAAGGGACACCTAGGGGACAGCCAGGGCACCCCAGGGACAGCCAGGGAACCCCCAGGGACACCTAGGGGACAGCCAGGGCACCCCTGGGGACACCTAGGGGACAGGGAGGGCACTTTCGGGGACAGCCAGGACACCCCCAGGGACAGCCAGGGGACAGCTGGGGCCCCCCCAGGGACACATACGGGACAGCCAGGGCCCCCCCAGGAACAGCCAGGGGACCCCCAGGGACACTTAGGGGACAGCCAGGGCCCCCAAGGGACACCTAGGGGACAGCCAGGGCACCCCCAGGCGTTGAAGGGGCCCCCCCGCTCCAAACCCAGCACGGCCGCCTGCGTTGCGGCCCCCCAAAAACCCATGGCCGCCCCCCGAGCTGATATCGACCCCCCCACAGCATCATTGATCCCCACCCGAGTGTCACTGACCCCCCCCAATGTCATTGATGCCCCCCCAGTATTCCATTGATCTTCCCTCACCGTCGCTGACGCCCCCCAAAATTCCATTGATCCCTCCCACTTGATCCCGCCCTTTTTCTCCCCTCACGTTTCCCGCCCTTTTTCTCCCCTCACGTTTCCCGCCCTTTTTCTCCCCTCACGTTTCCCGCCCTTTTTCGTGGGGAACGACCCCTGAGGGGGCCTGTGGAGGGATTCTGGAGGTCCGAGGGGTGAATTTGGGGTTTGGAGGGAGGTTTTGGGGGGTCCCAGGGATGGATTTTGGGGTTTTTGGGGGTCCAAGGGATGGATTCGAGGGTCCCGGGGTGGATCTGGGGTCCTGGGGAGGTTTTGGGGGGTCCCAGGGGTGGATTTGGGGTTCATGGGGAGGGGTTTAGGGGTTTTATGGCGCCTCAGGGGTGAATTTGGGGTCCGGGGAGAGGTTTGGGGGGTTTTTTGGGGTCCCAGGGGTGAATCTGGGGTCTGGGGAGGGGTTTTTGGGGGTCCCTCACCTGCAGGGCGTCGCGGGGGTGGCAGGGGAGGGGGCAGCGGGGGGGGCCCAGCGCCCACCCCCCCTTGGGCTTCAGGAGGGCGTCGATGAGACCGAAACAGCTCGGGGGGGGTGGTCAAAAACGGGGGGGGTCACGGGCTGGAACCCCCCAGTGCCCCCCAAACCACCCCCAGGGCCCCCCCCGACCTCCAGGAGCCCCCAAAACCCTCCTCAGGTTCCTTTGATGCCGCAAATGGGCCGCCCAAACCTCCCGAAGATCCCCCAAAAACACCCAAAGCAGCCCCCAGGACTCCCCCCAGACCCCCCAAAACCCCCCAAACCCCTCCAGGACAACTCGGGACCCCCAGGACCCCCCAAAATCCGCCCCCCCGTCCCCCTGAGGCCTCGTTTGACCGGCTCCACGTTGCGGACAGGTAGCAGCTGATCAAGCCACAAGCACCAACACCTGCGGGACTGGGATGGACTGGGAGCACTGGGAGGGTGATCAGAGAGAACTGGGATGGACGGGGAGTGGACTGGGATGAACTGGCAGGCGTGTGGGGGTCCTAGGTGGGCACACGGTGCCTAACTGGTCTATACTGGGATGGGTCGGATGGCCCCAGGGGAGGGGGTGTGGCCACACTGGTCCAGACTGGGAGGGGTGTCACCATGGCGCCGGAGGCGGAGTCGAGGATTCGGGCGAGGCAGGGACACCTAGGGGACAGCCAGGGCACCCCCAGGGACACCTAGGGGACAGCCAGGGAACCCCCAGGGACACCTAAGGGACAGCCAGGGCACCCCCAGGGACGCTTAGGGGACACTCAGGGCACCCCAAGGACAGCCAGGGCCCCCCAGGGACACCTAGGGGACAGCCAGGGAACCTCCAGGGACACCTAAAGGACAGCCAAGGCACTCCCAGGGACACCTAGGGGACAGCTAGGGAACCCCCAGGGACACCTAAGGGACAGCCAGGGCACCCCAGGGAGAGCCAGGGCCCCCACAGGGACACCTAGGGGACAGCCAGGGCACCCCCAGGGACACCTAGGGGACAGCCAGGGCACCCCAGGGACAGCCAGGGCACCCCAGGGACACCTAGGGGATAGCCAGGGAACCCCCAGGGACACCTAAGGGACAGCCAGGGCACCCCCAGGGACACCTAGGGGACAGCCAGGGCACCCCAGGGACAGCCAGGGCACCCCCAGGGACACCCAGGGCCCCCCAGGGACACCTAGGGGACAGCCAGGGAACCTCCAGGGACACCTAAAGGACAGCCAAGGCACTCCCAGGGACACGTAGGGGACAGCCAGGGCACCCCCAGGGACACCTAGGGGACAGCCAGGGAACCCCCAGGGACACCTAAGGGACAGCCAGGGCACCCCAGGGAGAGCCAGGGCCCCCACAGGGACACCTAGGGGACAGCCAGGGCACTCCCAGGGACACCTAGGGTCAGCCAGGGTACCCCCAGAGACACCTAGGGGACAGCCAGGGCACCCCCAGGGACAGCCAGGGGACAGCTGGGGCCCCCCCAGGGACACATACGGGACAGCCAGGGCCCCCCCAGGAACAGCCAGGGGACCCCCAGGGACACTTAGGGGACAGCCAGGGCCCCCAAGGGACACCTAGGGGACAGCCAGGGCACCCCCAGGGGTTGAAGGGGCCCCCCCGCTCCAAACCCAGCACGGCCGCCTGCGTTGCGGCCCCCCAAAAACCCATGGCCGCCCCCCGAGCTGATATCGACCCCCCCACAGCATCACTGATCCCCACCCGAGTGTCACTGACCCCCCCCAATGTCATTGATGCCCCCCCAGTATTCCATTGATCTTCCCTCACCGTCGCTGACGCCCCCCAAAATTCCATTGATCCCTCCCACTTGATCCCGCCCTTTTTCTCCCCTCACGTTTCCCGCCCTTTTTCTCCCCTCACGTTTCCCGCCCTTTTTCTCCCCTCACGTTTCCCGCCCTTTTTCGTGGGGAACGACCCCTGAGGGGGCCTGTGGAGGGATTCTGGAGGTCCGAGGGGTGAATTTGGGGTTTGGAGGGAGGTTTTGGGGGGTCCCAGGGATGGATTTTGGGGTTTTTGGGGGTCCAAGGGATGGATTCGAGGGTCCCGGGGTGGATCTGGGGTCCTGGGGAGGTTTTGGGGGGTCCCAGGGGTGGATTTGGGGTTCATGGGGAGGGGTTTAGGGGTTTTATGGCGCCTCAGGGGTGAATTTGGGGTCCGGGGAGAGGTTTGGGGGGTTTTTTGGGGTCCCAGGGGTGAATCTGGGGTCTGGGGAGGGGTTTTTGGGGGTCCCTCACCTGCAGGGCGTCGCGGGGGTGGCAGGGGGAGGGGGCAGCGGGGGGGGCCCAGCGCCCACCCCCCCTTGGGCTTCAGGAGGGCGTCGATGAGACCGAAACAGCTCGGGGGGGGGGGGGTCAAAAACGGGGGGGGGTCACGGGCTGGAACCCCCCAGTGCCCCCCAAACCACCCCCAGGGCCCCCCCGACCTCCAGGAGCGCCCAAAACCCTCCTCAGGTTCCTTTGATGCCTCAAATGGGCCGCCCAAACCTCCCGAAGATCCCCCAAAACCACCCAAAGCAGCCCCCAGGACTCCCCCCAGACCCCCCAAAACCCCCCAAACCCCTCCAGGACAACTCGGGACCCCCAGGGCCCCCCAAATCCGCTCCCCCGTCCCCCTGAGGCCTCGTTTGACCCGCTCCACGTTGCGGACAGGCACCAGCTGATCAAGCCACAAGCACCAACACCTGCGGGACTGGGATGGACTGGGAGCACTGGGAGGGTGATCAGAGAGAACTGGGATGGACGGGGAGTGGACTGGGATGAACTGGCAGGCGTGTGGGGGTCCGTGGTGGGCACACGGTGCCTAACTGGTCTATACTGGGATGGGTCGGATGGCCCCAGGGGAGGGGGTGTGGCCACACCGGTCCAGACTGGGAGGGGTGTCACCATGGCGCCGGAGGCGGAGTCGAGGATTCGGGCGAGGCAGGGACACCTAGGGGACAGCCAGGGCACCCCCAGGGACACCTAGGGGACAGCCAGGGCACCCCAGGGACACCTAGGGGACACCAGGGCACCCCTGGGTACACCTAGGGGACAGCGAGGGTACCCCTGGGTACACCTAGGGGACAGCGAGGGCACTTTTGGGGACAGCCAGGGCACCCCCAGGGACACCTAGGGGACAGCCAGGGCACCCCCAGGGACACCTAGGGGACAGCCAGGGCACCCCCAGGGACACCTAGGGGACAGCCAGGGAACCCCCAGGGACACCTAAGGGACAGCCAGGGCACCCCCAGGGACGCTTAGGGGACAGTCAGGGCACCCCAAGGACAGCCAGGGAACCCCCAGAGACACCTAGGGGACAGCCCGGGGACCCCAAGGTGCACCTAGGGGACGGCAAGGGCACCCCAAGGGACAGCCGGGGCACCCCAAGGGACAGCTAGGGGACAGCCAGGGCACCCCTGGGGACACCTAGGGGACAGGGAGGGCACTTTCGGGGACAGCCAGGACACCCCCAGGGACAGCCAGGGGACAGCTGGGGCCCCCCCAGGGACACATACGGGACAGCCAGGGCACCCCAGGGACAGTCAGGGCACCCCCAGGGACACCCAGGGCCCCCCAGGGACACCTAGGGGACAGCCAGGGCACTCCCAGGGACACCTAGGGTCAGCCAGGGCACCCCCAGGGACACCTAAGGGACAGCCAGGGCACCCCCAGGGACGCTTAGGGGACAGCCAGGGCACCCCAGGGACAGCCAGGGAACCCCCAGGGACACCTAGGGGACAGCCAGGGCACCCCCAGGGACACCTAGGGGACAGCCAGGGAACCCCCAGGGACACCTAGGGGACAGCCAGGGCACCCCAGGGACAGTCAGGGCACCCCAAGAGACACCCAGGGCACCCCAGGGACAGCCAGGCAACCCCCAGGGACACCTAGGGGACAGACAGGGCACCCCAGGGACACCTAAGGGACAGCCAGGGCACCCCAGGGAGAGCCAGGGCACCCCCAGGGACGCCTAGGGGACAGTCAGGGCACCCCAGGGACAGCCAGGGAACCCCCAGGGACACCTAGGGGACAGACAGGGCACCCCAGGGACACCTAAGGGACAGCCAGGGCACCCCAGGGAGAGCCAGGGCACCCCCAGGGACGCCTAGGGGACAGCCAGGGAACCCCAGGGACAGCCAGGGCACCTCCAGGGACAGCCACGGGACAGCCAGGGAACCCCCAGAAACACCTAGGGGACAGCCAGGGAACCCCCAGGGACGCCTAGGGGACAGTCAGGGCACCCCAGGGACAGCCAGGGAACCCCCAGGGACACCTAGGGGACAGTCAGGGCACCCCAGGGACAGTCAGGGCACCCCCAGGGACACCTAGAGGACAGCCATGGAACTCCCAGGGACACCTAGGGGACAGCCAGGGAACCCCCAGGCACACCTAAGGGACAGCCAGGGCACCCCAGGGACACATAGGGGACAGCCCGGGGACCCCAAAGTGCACCCAGGGGACGGCAAGGGCACCGCAGAGACAGCCAGGGCACCCAGAGCTCCAAGGGCTATCCAAGGGATGCTCAAAACCCTTACCAACGATTGGCTTTAATAAAGCAACTCACACAAAGTCACCAACATCACGCGGACACAGCACCGTTCTTTTGTTGGTCTGTAACGGCTGCAACAAAATACGCCCTCCTGGAAGCAGTTCAGCACTTACTGATCACTTCTTTGTTTTGGCACTTCCCAGCCAGGGCCTGCGGGGCCTCCTGCAGATGCAGGTCTTCGCTGACAAGGCTCCACTTGTGCAGCAGCAGCAGCAGGAGCAGGAGCAGCAGCAGCAGCAGCTCCCTGAAATTTTAGAAAATATTAGAAAAATACAGGCAAAAATCTCACCTCTGTCCTCCCCTAAGAACATCCCCAGGACATCATCCCAGTTTTTCCCAGCTAGGAGCTGCAAGGAATTCAGGCAGGGGAAATGACATCAGGGAACAGCTTTGTAAAGTCAAAGGCAGAAAGAGAAGATCCACCAGCAAAGGGCAGGAAAGGGGAAAGGTTTCTGAAAACATTTCTGCAGTCTAATTAATAATTATTTCCGCTTCCCCAGCGAGAAGAACCCAAACTCACAGCCATTCAGGCCTGACAGTCCCCTGCAGCCAGAGCTCAGCACACATCCACAGAAGCAAGTCCAGCATCTGAAAGAAAAAAAAAAAAAAAAAACAAAAACCAAACACAACAATCAAACCAGTAGGAAAAGGTGATTTCTTTGGCTTCAAAGTTATTTCAAGTTCTTAAAGCCCAACACAGCTGCTAGAAGAAACAGAGTCAGGGCTCCTGGCAGACAGAGGGTGTTTTCCCCCCGAGGGGATTGCAGAGGAATTGTCTGGGACTTGGACTGTCCCTCGGGGTGACACCAGTTGCTGTGACTTCTATCATTCCATATGTTTGACTCCCAAAACTTCCCAGCCCAGGGGCTTGAGCTGACAGGGCAGCACAAAGATTGTTCTCTGTGTGGTGCCCAGATTTGGGGTTCACTGTCACCTTTGCTAGTTTAGATGAATTATACCCACGGCCCCGAATTCCCTGCTCAGTTCCCGCTGCAATAACCTCACAGTGCCTCACGGAGCACGGATATTCCCACGCAGAGCTGCTGCTTGAATGCCAGACGTGTCAGGAACCAGCAGAGCTTCCAAGGAAGCTCAGCAGGATGGGGACAGGATAGGTTTCTATTCCATAGATTTGGTTAATTATAACCCTCACCCCCTGGGGGTCACCTGTCAGATTTCCCTGGAATTCAGCCACCCCCCTGAGCTCGGGCTCCAGGTGATGTTTCAGAGCAGGAGAAGGCACTGGCCGGCCTGTGCTGAGGCAGCCCCTGTGCCCTCGGGAGGACACAGCTCCCTGCAGGAGCTCAGCTCCTTTCCGAGCCCCAGCAGTGGCCTCTGCAAGTGCCTTTCCCTCAGGCAAGGGACGCCCATCCCTGCCTTCAGCACACCTCCAGTGGGACCCACCTGCAAAAGCTTTCCATCACTTCTGCACTCCGGCCGGCTCCCTGGAAAAGTCCAGACTTCATCCAAACGAAACTCCATCCCACTCAAACCTTTGATTTTGAGGCATCTCCGAGGGCCGTTGCTCTGGATTTAATTTCTGTGAGGGAGGAGCGCCTTGGCTTTAATGCTGCCGACGGGTGATGTCCTCAGGCTGAAAGGGAGGGGATTTGGGGTGGCCAGGACATCCCTGGCAACTGTGTGGGAGCTCCGGGAGGTGGGAATTGCTGTCTGAGCCCCTCTGCAGACAGCCCGAGCCGCCGTTCCCAGGCAATGCCAGCTGTTCCCCGGGGAGCTCTTGGGCTGTGGGTGCCTCTGTCCGGGCTGCAGCATCTCCCCGTGCCCGGCGGGAGCAGCCCCTGGCCGAGGAGCCGCGGCAGCCCCGGGGCCGTGTCCGTGCCAGCCCCGAGCCCGGCCCCGGGCCCTGCGTTTGGCCGCCGCTGCCACGGGCGGGGCCCCGCAGGCACAGCTCCTCCCTGCACATCATCCCAGGGCTGCTGGCCCCGCTGGGGCTGCCGGCCTCCTTCCTCCCTGCGCCTCCGGGCACCCGGGACACCTGCAGGAAACCCCGAGGGACACTGCAGGCGGCACGGGGGGGCACCGAGGCCTCCGGCCAGAAAAGCAGCCCCGGCCTCAGCAGCTGCCATCATTTTGGCCCGGCAACACTCACCTGCAGGAAACGCCCCTGTGCGGGTGGGACCGGCCCTGCCTCTCTGCAGAGCTTTGGCCGTGGAAGAAGGGAAGCCTCAGGACTTGTCCTGCTCCTTTCCGCCCGGAAAGAGACTTTGTGTGAGTACTTTTACGGCAGCTGCTGGGTAAATCCTGGAAAGGACAGGAAATCAGCGTCACTGGAAGAGCTTTGTGCTGTCGTGAGCTGCCAGCCACTTCTGCCCTCGAGCCATTCCAGGGGCTGGTGTGTGAAGCAGCTTTGGCAGAGAAGGCGGCACTGCACTTACCTTAGTGGGGCCAAGCGTTGCCATCCTATGGAGGTCCATCCCCATAATGCAGAGATTGGTTCAGCTGCTTGGAGCAGAGTCCGGGTAATGCCAAGGTGCTGAGTTCGATTCTCAAACGGTCCGTCCGCTTGAGAGTCAGATTTTAGGATCCCTCTCAGCCTCAGTATATCCTGTGACCTGGAAATAAGAGGAAAATTCTCGGCTGAGTTTTAATAAAACAGCTTTTGCCATTGCAGGGTGTGAGCTGCACTCGGCGATTTTCGGCCGCGACGAGCCCCACGAGCCTTCCGCCCTTCCTTGCCGCCATCATGGTTGCGTCTGAGGCCACTTCCGGTCCCGCCGGCATCTTTTTTGCGGCACCTCTAAGGCCCCCGGCAGGTGTTTACACAGACGCCTGACTAAATCCGCGAATCCGAACGCAAGCGCGGCGCGGCTGAGCACACGGCCCGTGTCCCCACACCTGGAGACGCCGCGGAAAATTGCGCCCGGGCGGCGCCGTAGTCGGGGTTTCGTGCAGGCATCTGGCTAAACGCCTATAGGGTCCTTATTTTTTCGCGCCCTTTTGGCCGCCCTTTTTGGAAGGTCGGGCGCCTCGCGCCTGGGCGCCATTTTGTGAGGGGCGTCGCGTGACTTCCGCTTTTGCTCGCCGCCATCTTGACTGCGGCTGAGGCCACTTCCGTCCCGGCCGCCATGTTCTTGGCGGCTCGGCATAGGCCCCCGGCAGGTGTTTACACAGACGCCTGAATAAATCCACGAATTTAAAAGCAAGCGCGGCGCGGCTGAGCACACGGCCCGTGTCCCCACACCTGGAGACGCCGCGGAAAATTGCGCCCCGGCGGCGCCGTTGTCGGGGTTTCGTGCAGGCATCTGGCTAAACGCCTATAGGGTCCTTAATTTTTCGCGCCCTTTTGGCCGCCCTTTTTGGAAGGTCGGGCGCCTCGCGCCTGGGCGCCATTTTGTGAGGGGCGTCGCGTGACTTCCGCTTTTCCTTGCCGCCATCTTTGTTGCGGCTGAGGCCACTTCCGTCCCGGCCGCCATGTTCTTTGCGGCTCGGCATAGGCCTCCGCCAGGTGTTTACACAGACGCCTGACTAAATCCGCGAATCCGAACGCAAGCGCGGCGCGGCTGAGCACACGACCGGTGTCCCTACACCTGGAAACGCCGCGGAAAATTGCGCCCGGGCGGCGCCGTAGTCGGGGTTTTTGTGCAGGCGTCTGGCTAAACGCCTATAGGGTCCTTATTTTTCCCGCCCTTTTGGCCGCCCTTTTTGGAAGGTCGGGCGCCTCGCGTCTCGCCGCCATCTTGGTAGTGGAACCCACTAAAATGCCCCCTCGGCTCCTCCCACAAGCGCCTGACTGAATGGACTGCAGCCCGCGGCGCCGCTGCGCCCCCATCCCGTGTCCGCACACCCGCAAACGCCGCGGAAAATCGCGCCCGGACGGCTCCGGGGTCCGGGTGGCGCGCGCAGGCAGCCGGCTGCCACGCGCCCGGGCTCCTTGCCTTTTTCCCTCCCTTTCGGCCCCGAGCTGCGGGCGGGCGGGCGGCAGCGCCGCCCCCGAGCTCACAGTGCGGGGCTGCCACGCGCGTCGGGGACGGGCGGGGGGGACAGCTGCACTACCGCTCTTTGGCCACAGGGTGGCAGCATTGTCTCACAGATCATGAGGGACGGGCACGGGGGACAGCTGCACTACCGCTCTTTGCCCACAGGGTGGCAGCATTGCCGCACAGATCAGGCGGGACGGGCGGGAGGGACAGCTGCAGTACCGCTGTTTGCCCACACGGTGGCAGCATTGCCGCACAGATCAGGCGGGACGCGCGGGACGGGACAGCTGCACTACCGCTCTCTGCCCACAGGGTGGCAGCACTGCCGCGCGGCGGCGCGGAGCGGAGCCATAAACGAACGTGCCCAGGAATGCCCTGGCGAACAGCCTCCGGAATAAATGGCCCAAAAGACCCCCGAGCACACCTGCGAGAGCCCTGCCAGCAACCAGACCGAAACAAAAAAGCCTTTCGTTCAGGCTCTATTTCAATATTTTTTATCTTTGTGATTCTGATATTTACATTCATCATTACAATTCATCTTTTATATTATGTACATTATACATCATGTATTATGTTTATTTTACTATTATATTTATTAAAGATATTAAATATAGAAAGTTATATATAAAATAATTTATTATTTATTATGTAATGTTATAAATAATAATACATTTCATTTAAATATGACTATGTACATTATAGATGTTTATATTATGTATATTAAATATATTTATAAAACGTGTAGTATGTAATAATATATTGTGTATTTTTTATTGATATTATTTTTCATATCCTATACTTTTTGTTATTTTTCTTTTTCATTATTTTTTAAATTCGTTTGTTTATATTTTAAACGATATTTTACACTAGATGAATTCATTAACCTAACACATCAGAAACACAATTAATTTGAATTAAATGAGCCTGGTTTTCTAAGGGGTAAAGTTTTAATCTTTATTTAGATAATATGGGCATATTTTCTCTATCTGTATGGGGTTTTTTTGGTGGGTTGCGGGGGAGTTTATTTTGGGGGTTTTCTTTTTTTGTTCGCTTTGTTTTGGATTTCTTTGCTAATAAACAAGCAGGGTCGGAGAGTTCAAAATAAAACGTCTACTTTGTTTTTATTGCTCCCTCTGAAATACGCCTCGACAGCCTGGACAGCAGGCTGCTGCTGGTAACACTGTGCACGGGTAGGAGGAGACCTGGTCGGGGCTGGGAAGGAAAAAACGGCACCACGGTGGTCACAGCTTTCTCCCTTCAGGAGTTTTATGGAGCAGAAAATACAGAGCTTTTGCCAACTGCGCTCTCTATGACATCCCGACGTCCAGCGGGCACCGAGGTCATTTCTCATCTTTCTTGCCAACAGCCAAACCCCCAGGCGCCCGGGGGAAGAAAGAGTATGGGGAAAAAAAAAAAGGAACAAAGAAAACATGAAAAAATAAACCAAAACTATAGAAAATAATAAATAAAATTAAAATACCAAAAGAAAAAAATTTCAAAGTAACAAAAAAGTGGAAAAAAAATTTAAACAAAAAATTAAAATAAAAAACGAAAAGTAGTTTTAACAAGTAAATAAATAGCTAAAGAAAAAAAATAAAAATTAAAAAACTGAAGAAAAAGTCTTTGAAAAACCACAAAACGCAACATGAAAAACCACAACAAAAGAGCACAAAAATACAAAAATAACAAAAAATAAAATACAAAATTAAATAAACGCAGCTCTCACCTCCTGCCACTGCCTAAAAAAGCGCCATGGCTTTCCTCAATTATGCAGCAATAAGGGAAACAAACCCAGTGCCCCCCAGAACAGAAGGTTTTCTAGACAATTCCCACTTCTGCTTGGAAACAAATTCTATTTTAGTGGGAAGCTCATTTTGGACAAACATCCAAATGTGCCAAGGTAGGAAAGAACCAGCCCCTTGTGTCCAAGGAACAGCAGCTAGGCCTGGATTCAGGTTTTAATGGCATTTATGTAATTAAAAATGCAGTAAATTGAACTTTACAAAGAGACGAATCGTGGCAAATAAATACTTCAAAGTTTTCTTGGGAAATCACAGAATTTTGTGGAGATGGTGCTGGACAATTGCTGATTTACCAACATTAATTGGGTAAATTTCCTTAGAAATGTGCTCTACAAGGTACAAAAATTCCAATTAGGATGGAAAATTGGAATAAATAAATATTCCCTTACTAAAATCAGAGAGAAAATCAGAGTTATTCCTTCAATTAAAAGGAAGGAATAACATCTAAATCCAAGCCTGCCTGGAAAACAAGCTCAGGAATTTCTAACATTGAAAACTTTTGCAAGAGTCATGAAGTTGGTGAAAGTTCATGGAATGATGATTTAAAATCTGCTTCCTCTGCACTGATTTAAAGGGAAGTGGGAATTCAACAGGTCCAGTTACTCCCATCCAACCTTGGACTGGGATAAGGCCTTCCAGTGGCTTCACTTCCTACTGGCTCTCTCCTTTTCGCCAACTACCTGCAAGAGGAAAAGCAACAGGAATAAAGTCTCAAACAGGATGGCCTTGGTCCAGGCAGACTGAGGTGCAGCTCCCAGGGAGGGAGGCCAGGCTGTGCCTCGGGGAGCTCCGGGAATCTGGGATTGCCCGTGGGATTCAAGGGCTGGAAAAGCACACCCACCTGCCAGGTTCAGTGCTGGGACCGAGCAAGGCCGGGGCTCGGGGGCAGCAGTTAGAGCTGGGACTGCAGGAGAACACCCCAAACCCGGGTTAAACATCCGGCACGACACGCAGCACGCTCCGGGAGAAACTCGGGCGGGAGAAGCCCCGGGATGCTCCACGTTCCTTGCCCTTGGCAGCTGTGCCAGGGCCTCCCTCAGAACGCTGACCTCACCGTGCAGCTCCTACAAAATAGGAGAACTTATGGGAATCGCCCAGAATCCCTGGACTTCCAGTTATTAAGAACCACAGCTGCAGCGAAAGGTGCCCAAACTCTACTGCAAACCAGCAGGGCTGAGGAGACGCAGGGATTTATTCCCGAGGGGACACAAGGATCCCTCAGCCAGCCAGGATTTCTCCCAGGCTCTTCCCACTGCTCTCTAAGGACACAAACAGCAGTTTTTCCCTCGAGTTCCCCTTTCCATCAATGCCAAGACTCGTGTTCTCCTCCAACCCCAGGTTCAGGAAGGAAAGTAGGAATATTATCACTGCACAGACTGTCCAGGAGGGTGTGACTGAGGCAGCAGCACCAGCTCCCACTCCACTGCTGCTCTGGATTCCTGAGCAGCTCCTTTCCATCCTGCCCTTCCCAGCACCATTCCCTGGGTGCCATGTCCACAGACACCTTCTCCATGCAGCTTAAAACCCACAGACACCAACAGAAAGGAGATCAAAAATCAATTCACATGTTGCTAGTCAGAGAGAATGGGAGAGGCCTAAAAATCTGCATTTATTTTAGAACACTAGAGCAATTTCTTCATGACCCTGACTATCAGTGATGGGCAGATAAACACCTTCTTTAACTTACTACCTGCAAAAACATCAAGTTTCAAGTTTAGTAAAGATAAAATTTTGCTGCAAAAATAAAAGAGGTGGGATGTTGGTGTTAGTGCTTTAACCTTCGGACATTAGCGGGTATTTGTAAAACAAATTCATTATTGAAGCAGCTAACTTGAAAATAAGGGGTTTTTACAATAAAGTTGACCAAAAAAGAGTCTCAAAATTAAGATATAGGCTGCACAAATATTTAAGAAAAAAAAAGTTGTCTTTCGTGCGTATAACCTGCCAGCCTCTCATGTTTTCAGTCCTTACCATTTATTTTTACCAAGGTGATGATTAAAACCTTGTCAAAAGCTCAAAAAAAAAAATTCCAGGACAAGGCAGGTGTTTTCCCAAGTACCCTCAGTGTGGAGCTGTGTCAGCCACAAGTGTTTGCTCCCGCAGCCCAGCCCGGAGCAGGCTCCAGCTGCTGCCCAGGGGGGTTACCAAGGGACTCACCTGTTTGAAGCTGTAAACGCAGGTGGCCTGCACTGGAGTGCCAATAAATGTGAAATGTGTGACTCTCACCTTGAATAGCGATCGATCTTCTCAGGGGAGCCCCTCACCCAGGATGGGGGGCTCTGCCACGGATTTCATCCCTCCGCATCTGAAACAAAGTCAGGACAACAGTCAGAGTGCTGCAGGATACCTTGACAGCTCCAGACATCTTGTGGCAATCTAGGAATACCCTCTACAGTCTAACCACACCCCACATCACAAATTTCAAGCCCCCAGGACTATTACCCTCGTACCCCTACACCCAGACTGAGCAGCAAGGCAGAGCAGCTCCCGGCCAAACACACACCAACACCCGTGACACAGCACAGGACAAACGAGGGGACACAACAGGGACAGAAAACTCTGGGCAAGAAGAATGACCCTGAGGGTCCAGAGAACTCGGAATGAGATGACCGAGGTGAGACGGAAGGTGAGCTGGCCAGGCTCAGAGAACCCTGCAGGAACAAGATGCCATCGGGATGACTTATCCCAAGAAACGCAGAGATGGATGCCCGAGAATCCTACGGTCAGAATCCTCCACCTGTCTTTGCATTCTCACAAGACCTAACCTGCCGGAATGGATCAGGGCGGTGCACGGCTGTCAGTACAGCTCAGAACAAGACCTGAAAAGGCATCGGACCGGATGCTTGTGAAGAGAGATGGATTCTGATGAGTGTCCGAGCAGCTGAGACAAAGGCACCTGGCTGAGGAGCACAGAGATCAGAAATGCTAAGACTGATGCCAGGGGTTTGGACAGGCCCCTGAAAGGACTAAAGGAAAAGACAAGACACCAAACAGACAGAGTGCACAACAGACAAGTGACACAACACACACCAGGACTGCTCTGCCCTGCACACCTCAGCACTGACATGAAAAATGAGACTTTCCCTTCATGTAGCCTAAGGGGTCACATCTTGGTGCCCCCAACTCCAAATCTGACTTAAAAAACCCCTCCCGGTGATCCCTGCCCTGGCATCCTGCTTTCATCCCCTCTGTGAGCCACAGCCCTCCACTTATCTCTCAGGCATCCAGGGAGGCAAATCCCTGCCAGGTCCAAAGAAGGCCGCCTCTGCCTCAGGAAAATTCCTGCTGTCGCCGGGCTGTCGTCTCTTAGTCAGCTACAACAAAAAAAACCAAACATGAATGCGTGATCTTAGCAGCCCATCACCCAAAACCCGACAATTCTGCTACTCACCGTCTCCTAAGCTTGCCTGTGTCCTCGGCCCCGCGCTTCAGCTGCGCTCAGAGGCCAACGCCGGCGTCGCAGGGTCTGCCTGGGTAAAGAGCAGACAAGGTGACGTGGCAGCGCTGGAACTTGAGGGGACCCTCCCTCCTTCTCCTCCCTGACTCACCTCAACTCCTCGGCCGTTATCCAAGCCTACCTGGATGGGGCCTTCACAAGGAGAAGATCAAGGCTCCATCACAGACTCCTGGAATGCTCCCGGAGGGCTCACGGGTGAGGTGACGCGGGTCTGTCGTCCCGTTGGTGAGAGGGGAGCTCGGCCTCCTGCGAGTGGACTCCCTAAAACGCACAATAACGGAGGCTTAGAGTTGCACCAGCGAGTGAGGCTTGAACAATAGCAACGGCTTCTGTCCACCCGTCACTGCTCACCTCGCCCACGTCAGCTTGACTGCTGAGATCCGGCTTCACCACCTAAAAATAAAGACAAAGAACAGAGCTGTAACACAGCCATCATTTACACCTCCCCTGCAAACAGAAACAGGGACTGACCTTCTCAGGGGAGCCCCCTCACCCAGGATGGGGGGCTCTGCCACAGATTTCATCTCTCTGCATCTGAAACAGAGTCAGGACAAAAGTCAGAGTGCTGCAGGATACCTTGACAGCTCCACACATCTTGTGGCAATCTAGGAATACCCTCTACAGTCTAACCACACCCCACATCACAAATTTCAAGCCCCCAGGACTATTACCCTCGTACCCCTACACCCAGACTGAGCAGCAAGGCAGAGCAGCTCCGGGCCAAACACACACCAACACCCGTGACACAGCACAGGACAAACGAGGGGACGCAACAGGGACAGAAAACGCTGGGCAAGAAGAATGACCCTGAGGGTCCAGAGAACTCGGAATGAGATGACCGAGGTAAGATGGAAGGTGAGCTGGCCAGGCT
This sequence comes from Chamaea fasciata, assembly GCF_029207755.1. Classification (NCBI taxonomy): domain Eukaryota; kingdom Metazoa; phylum Chordata; class Aves; order Passeriformes; family Sylviidae; genus Chamaea; species Chamaea fasciata. The sequence goes on from NW_027094353.1 coordinate 67,389, forward strand.
CAGAGAACCCTGCAGGAACAAGATGCCATCGGGATGACTTATCCCAAGAGACGCAGAGATGGATGCCCGAGAATCCTACGGTCAGAATCCTCCACCTGTCTTTGCATTCTCACAAGACCTAACCCGCCGGAATGGATCAGGGCGGTGCACGGCTGTCAGTACAGCTCAGAACAAGACCTGAAAAGGCATCGGACTGGATGCTTGCGAAGAGAGATGGATTCTGATGAGTGTCCGAGCAGCTGAGACAAAGGCACCTGGCTGAGGAGCACAGAGATCAGAAATGCTAAGACTGATGCCAGGGGTTTGGACAGGCCCCTGAAAGGACTAAAGGAAAAGACAAGACACCAAACAGACAGAGTGCACAACAGACAAGTGACACAACACACACCAGGACTGCTCTGCCCTGCACACCTCAGCACTGACATGAAAAATGAGACTTTCCCTTCATGTAGCCTAAGGGGTCACATCTGGGACATCCCCATCTCCAAACCAGACTCGAAAAATCCCTCCCAGTGATCCCTGCCCTGGTACCCCACTTTCATCCCCTCCCTAGTTCCGAGCCCTCCACTTATCTCTCAGATGTCTGGGGAGGTGAATCCACGCTGGGCCCCAAAGAAGGCCGCCTATGCCTCTGGGAAATTCCTCCTGTCACTGGGCTGCTGTCTCCTAGTCAGCTACAATAAAGAAAACCAAATATCAAAGCATAATCTTAGCTGCACATCAGCCAAAACCCAGCAGCTCTGCTACTCACCGTCTCTTAAGCAGGACCGGGCCCTCGGGCCCCGTGCGTGCTTCAGCTGAGCTCGGAGGCCGACGCTCGCAGCGCCAAAGCCTTAGAGGCATTACTGGCACCGAGCCCACCCACCGTGGCCTCCATTAGGGCTGTGAGCATCCCCGGTTAGAGCAGGACAGGAACGCAGGGTGGACATCCCCGGTGAACCTCAACCCTGTGGACTCTGCCCCACCACTGTCACTTCCTGCCTGGCCCTAGCTTAGGGTTACTGCCTGCACCTCTCAGGACTTCTGGCCTTGTCTTGCGTTAGGATTGCTGCCGGCACCTGCTCTCAGGGAAACGGTGTTGGCAGCAGCGCTGTGAGGGCCGGGATGCCTGTACTCTGACTTGTATCCTAGGCTGTACCCCTGATTTTCACTGTGTGTTCTCTAGTCCTTGAGTCCTTTACCTCAGCCTCTGTGTGTATCACTGTAACCTCCCCCCTTCTGAACCCTGCTTCTTCAGAGCCCTAGACCTTGCAGCCGGGGACGCTCTGCACCGTTAGGGTCCCAAGAGCTGTCCCGCACGCAGGACAGGTACATCCACAGTTATTCCCTGCCTACCCTAAGAAACGTGGCCCTGAGACAGGGCAGAGGCTGACAGAGCCGAACTCTTTGCGGTGGCAAAAGGCACGAAGCCTTACCAACCGCCGCCTCGAGAGGGAATCAGGAGCACTTCCACCGGCTGCGGAGAGACAGGGAATCCCAGGGTGGGTGGGGCGGGAAACCCCCGTTATCCCCAGCCCTGTTGGATCCTGCTCCCCACTATCGCTTCCTGCCTGGCCCTAGCCTGACTGTGTCTGCACAGGTCAGAGCTTCTGGTGTGTTCCTGCACTAGGGCTGCTGCCTGCACCTGCTCTCAGGGGAAGTGTGCTGGTAGCAGTGCTGTGAGGGCCGCTACACCTGTACTCTGACTTGTATCCTAGCCTGCTCCCCTGAGTTTCACCGTGTGTCCTCTAGTCCTCGAGTCCTTTACCTCAGCCTCTGTGTGTGTGGCTACACCTCCCCCCTTCTAAACCCAACTTCTTTAGAGCCCTGCACCTCGCAGCCAGGCCTTCTGGCATTGTCCTGCATAAGGGCTCCTGCCTGTACCTGCACTCAGGGAAACGGGCATGTCTTTAGGGCTACTCCTTCGGGTCTGGGGTAGGGGTGGGGTCGGGCTGGTACACCTGTACTCTCAATTGGCACATCTTGGACATCCCTATCTCCACACCTGACTCAAAAACCCCTCCTGACAAGTCCTGACCCAGCACTCCACTTTCATCCCCTCTGTGGCTCTGAACCCTCCACTTATCTCTTGGACGTCTGGGGATGAGAATCCACGCCGGGTGCCACAGAATGCCGCCTCGCTCTCTGGGAATTTCCTGCTGTCACCGGGCTGCTGTCTCTTATTCAGCTACAAGAAATAAAACAAACATCGATGTATGATCTCAGCAGATCTGTTGGCCAATCGGTCAGGGCGTAAGACAAGTAGACCACCTAAAACACACAAACAATAACATATGCTGAAGAGTTACATCAGAAACACCAGCACACTTAACTGCATAAATATATAAATTTTCAAACAGACAACCCCAAAAAAATTCCAGCAAAAAAAGCCAACTCTTATCACCCCTAGTCAAACTACTGAATATAATAAAAACAACACCATGTCCAAACCCCTTAATAATACTCCAGAACATATACTCAGAGCCCCCCCAAAGTTAAAGACTTCCCCCTAGCCAAATAAAAAGGAAAAAGCCCATGTCTTGCGACCCATATTAATTCATTAACTTAAAACTTTAAAAATAAACGTTAAAGTTTAAACCTTTAGACAACACTAGCACACCATAGACGCCAATCCCATCACTACATGCCAAACCAAAACTTATTTCAACCTTTTGTGCTGCTGCTGCTGCTCGGCACAAAGGTTTGTCCCTCAGCACCTCCTGAAGTAATGTTCCACGCCCAAGGCCTCCCCCAGCCCCTGTGAGATGAACTCACCATCCTTCCATGAGCCTCACCTGGGAGCCCAGCATAAACCCCTCTCCTCCCGCAGCTCCGTGCCAAACTCAGCTCGGGCTCCCCTCTTAAAGCAGTGCTGGCAGGACCCGCCCCCTCGTTATCCTTTACAGCTTCCACCTGTCCCCTCATCAGTGTGACAGCTCTCACCTGGGGCTGCTCTGTCCCCTCAATCATCCTGTGACAGCTCTCACCTGCAGCTGCTGCCAGTCCCTGCTGCTCATTTCCTGGACATTGCACTGTGTGCACTGACACGCTGGGGCACCGGGCTTTCCTTGCTGTGAATAAGGACCCCTCTGCTCCTGCACGTGCCCAAGGCTGAAACTGGGATTCCACCTCCTAAATTCCGTTTGTGTGAGGTTCACAATTCCTAAGGAAATTTCCCAGCAATCGTTACCCTTCATTTACATTTTCTCCTTTGGAATCATCACTACCTTGTCTTTCTGTGCAAGGGTTCCAAACGTTCATTGGGAGTTCAGTAGCCGGGTTGGCTTGTTTATAACTTAGCTGACAATCCCAGGCTAAATCCAAACACCCAGAGATACAGGGAAATATGGAGACAGTTTATAAATACTGCCCACCTCTGACCCTGAATTCTTCATCGCACATCCTCGGAGCAGATTTACTCCATCCTTTCATCCCAGCAGCACCCCTCCAGCACAACTCTCACTTCTCACACATGTTTCTTCCCACAAACCAAACAGAAATCTACTACAGGGCGAGGCGGGGAGGGGCGAGGCCGGTCTCGGGGCAGAGCCCCCGGGCCCTCAGGGCGGGCCGGGGGGACCGGAGCAGAGCCCGGGCCGGGTTGGAGCCGGAGCCGGTCTGAGGGCGGAGGCCCCGGGCCCTCAGCGCGGGCCGGGGGGCGGGGGCGGTTCCCGGGGCCCGCTGTCCAATCAGCACTGCCGATGCCTCAGCGAGCCCGCCAATCGCGGGGATTCAAAAGGGTGGCGGAAGTAGCTGCTGCTCTATGGGCTCGGTGAGGAACGCCCCGGTGGGGTCCCGGCGCCGTGCACTTGGGACCCGCCCCGCGCCCCTGAAGCCGCGCCCCCGGTACTGCCCGGCCCCGGCTGCCTCCGGGCCCCGCCTCACAGAGCCCCGGCTCCGCCCCGAGCCCGCCCCGGCTCCGCCCCGAGCCCGCCCCGGCTCCGCCCCGAGCCCGCCCCGGCTCCGCCCCGAGCCCGCCCCGGCGCCCCGCGCTGCCCGGGATGGGGGCGGGACCATCGCCCGCGGCCCCGCCCCGCCCCTCACAGCTGAGCCGAGCCGAGGTTGCTCGCGGCCCTGCGCGGAGCCAGGCGGGGCCGGGAATGGGACCGGCCGTTCTGGTTCGGGTCCTGTCAGTGTCGGCTGCGGCTCCCGAGCGGTGCGGCCCCCCTCGGCGGGCGGGCTGTGGGTCTCGGGGCCGGAGGACCAGGGGGGCGTTGCGATCGGGATCGGGACCGGGATCGCTGCGGGCGGCAGGAGCCGCTCCTGCTCCGCCTGCAGCCGGAGCTGCGCTGGGGTCCTGGCGGGGCTCTGGGCACGGGAGGACGGCGGCGGCGATTTCCTCTGATAACCTCTGATATCGGCCCCCCCACAGCATCATTGATCCCCACCCGAGTGTCACTGACCCCCCCCAATGTCATTGATGCCCCCCCAATATTCCACTGATCTTCCCTCAGCGTCGCTGACCCCCCCAAAATTCCAGTGATCCCCCCCACTTGATCCCGCCCTTTTTCTCCCCTCACGTTTCCCGCCCTTTTTCTCCCCTCACGTTTCCCGCCCTTTTTCTCCCCTCACGTTTCCCGCCCTTTTTCGTGGGGAACGATCCCTGAGGGGGCCTGTGGAGGGATTCTGGAGGTCCGAGGGGTGAATTTGGGGTTTGGAGGGAGGTTTTGGGGGGTCCCAGGGATGGATTTTGGGGTTTTTGGGGGTCCAAGGGATGGATTCGAGGGTCCCGGGGTAGATCTGGGGTCCTGGGGAGGTTTTGGGGGGTCCCAGGGGTGGATTTGGGGTTCATGGGTTTTATGGCGCCTCAGGGGTGAATTTGGGGTCCGGGAAGAGGTTTTGGGGGTTTTTCGGGGTCCCAGGGGTGAATTTGGGGTCCGGGGAGGGGTTTTTGGGGGTCCCTCACCTGCAGGGCGTCGCGGGGGGTGGCAGGGGGAGGGGGCAGCGGGGGGGGCCCAGCGCCCACCCCCCCTTGGGCTTCAGGAGGGCGTCGATGAGACCGAAACAGCTCGGGACGGGGGGGTCAAAAACGGGGGGGGTCACGGGCTGGAACCCCCCAGTGCCCCCCAAACCACCCCCAGGGCCCCCCCCGACCTCCAGGAGCCCCCAAAACCCTCCTCAGGTTCCTTTGATGCCTCAAATGGGCCGCCCAAACCTCCCGAAGATCCCCCAAAAACACCCAAAGCAGCCCCCAGGACTCCCCCCAGACCCCCCAAAACCCCCCAAACCCCTCCAGGACAACTCGGGACCCCCAGGACCCCCCAAATCCGCTCCCCCGTCCCCCTGAGGCCTCGTTTGACCCGCTCCACGTTGCGGACAGGCAGCAGCTGATCAAGCCACAAGCACCAACACCTGCGGGACTGGGATGGACTGGGAGCACTGGGAGGGTGATCAGAGAGAACTGGGATGGACGGGGAGTGGACTGGGATGAACTGGCAGGTGTGTGGGGGTCCGTGGTGGGCACACGGTGCCTAACTGGTCTATACTGGGATGGGTCGGATGGCCCCAGGGGAGGGGGTGTGGCCACACTGGTCCAGACTGGGAGGGGTGTCACCATGGCGCCGGAGGCGGAGTCGAGGATTCGGGCGAGGCAGGGACACCTAGGGGACAGCCAGGGCACCCCCAGGGACACCTAGGGGACACCAGGGCACCCCTGCGTACACCTAGGGGACAGCGAGGGTACCCCTGGGTACACCTAGGGGACAGCGAGGGCACTTTTGGGGACAGCCAGGGCCCCCCCAGGGACAGCCAGGGCACCCCCAGGGACACCTAGGGGACAGCCAGGGCACTCCCAGGGACACCTAGGGGACAGCCAGGGCACCCCCAGGGACGCCTAGGGGACAGCCAGGGCACCCCCAGGGACGCCTAGGGGACAGTCAGGGCACCCCAGGGACAGCCAGGGCACTCCCAGGGACAGCCAGGGCACCCCCAGGGACACCTAGGGGACAGCCAGGGAACCCCCAGAAACACCTAGGGGACAGCCAGGGCATCCTCAGGGACACCTAAGGGATAGCCAGGGCACCCCCTGGGACACCTAGGGGACACCAGGGCACCCCTGGGTACACCTAGGGGACAGCGAGGGTACCCCTGGGTACACCTAGGGGACAGCGAGGGCACTTTTGGGGACAGCCAGGGCCACCCCAGGGACAGCCAGGGCACTCCCAGGGACACCTAGGGGACACCAGGGCACCCCTGGGTACACCTAGGGGACAGCGAGGGTACCCCTGGGTACACCTAGGGGACAGCGAGGGCACTTTTGGGGACAGCCAGGGCCACCCCAGGGACAGCCAGGGCACCCCCAGGGACACCTAGGGGACAGCCAGGGCACCCCCAGGGACACCTAAGGGACAGCCAGGGCACCCCCAGGGACACCTAGGGGACAGCCAGGGAACCCCCAGGGACACCTAAGGGACAGCCAGGGCACCCCCAGGGACGCTTAGGGGACAGTCAGGGCACCCCAAGGACAGCCAGGGAACCCCCAGGGACACCTAGGGGACAGCCAGGGCACCCCAGGGACACCCAGGGCCCCCCAGGGACACCTAGGGGACAGCCAGGGAACCTCCAGGGACACCTAAAGGACAGCCAAGGCACTCCCAGGGACACCTAGGGGACAGCTAGGGAACCCCCAGGGACACCTAAGGGACAGCCAGGGCACCCCAGGGAGAGCCAGGGCCCCCACAGGGACACCTAGGGGACAGCCAGGGCATCCCCAGGGACAGCCAGGGCACTACCCCGAACACCTAGGGGACAGCAAGGGCACCCCAGGGACAGCCACGGGACAGCCAGGGCGACCCCAGGGTCAGCCAGGGCACCCCCAGAGACACCTAGGGGACAGCAAGGGCACCCCAGGGACACCTAGGGGACAGCCAGGGAACCTCCAGGGACACCTAAAGGACAGCCAAGGCACTCCCAGGGACACATAGGGGACAGCCAGGGCACCCCCAGGGACACCTAGGGGACAGCCCGGGGACCCCAAGGTGCACCTAGGGGACGGCAAGGGCACCCCAAGGGACAGCCGGGGCACCCCAAGGGACACCTAGGGGACAGCCAGGGCACCCCAGGGACAGCCAGGGAACCCCCAGGGACACCTAGGGGACAGCCAGGGCACCCCTGGGGACACCTAGGGGACAGGGAGGGCACTTTCGGGGACAGCCAGGACACCCCCAGGGACAGCCAGGGGACAGCTGGGGCCCCCCCAGGGACACATACGGGACAGCCAGGGCCCCCCCCAGGAACAGCCAGGGCACCCCCAGGGACACCTAGGGGACAGCCAGGGCACTCCCAGGGACACCTAGGGGACAGCCAGGGCACCCCCAGGGACGCCTAGGGGACAGCCAGGGCACCCCCAGGGACGCCTAGGGGACAGTCAGGGCACCCCAGGGACAGCCAGGGCACTCCCAGGGACAGCCAGGGCACCCCCAGGGACACCTAGGGGACAGCCAGGGAACCCCCAGAAACACCTAGGGGACAGCCAGGGCATCCTCAGGGACACCTAAGGGATAGCCAGGGCACCCCCTGGGACACCTAGGGGACACCAGGGCACCCCTGGGTACACCTAGGGGACAGCGAGGGTACCCCTGGGTACACCTAGGGGACAGCGAGGGCACTTTTGGGGACAGCCAGGGCCACCCCAGGGACAGCCAGGGCACTCCCAGGGACACCTAGGGGACACCAGGGCACCCCTGGGTACACCTAGGGGACAGCGAGGGTACCCCTGGGTACACCTAGGGGACAGCGAGGGCACTTTTGGGGACAGCCAGGGCCACCCCAGGGACAGCCAGGGCACCCCCAGGGACACCTAGGGGACAGCCAGGGCACCCCCAGGGACACCTAAGGGACAGCCAGGGCACCCCCAGGGACACCTAGGGGACAGCCAGGGAACCCCCAGGGACACCTAAGGGACAGCCAGGGCACCCCCAGGGACGCTTAGGGGACAGTCAGGGCACCCCAAGGACAGCCAGGGAACCCCCAGGGACACCTAGGGGACAGCCAGGGCACCCCAGGGACACCCAGGGCCCCCCAGGGACACCTAGGGGACAGCCAGGGAACCTCCAGGGACACCTAAAGGACAGCCAAGGCACTCCCAGGGACACCTAGGGGACAGCTAGGGAACCCCCAGGGACACCTAAGGGACAGCCAGGGCACCCCAGGGAGAGCCAGGGCCCCCACAGGGACACCTAGGGGACAGCCAGGGCATCCCCAGGGACAGCCAGGGCACTACCCCGAACACCTAGGGGACAGCAAGGGCACCCCAGGGACAGCCACGGGACAGCCAGGGCGACCCCAGGGTCAGCCAGGGCACCCCCAGAGACACCTAGGGGACAGCAAGGGCACCCCAGGGACACCTAGGGGACAGCCAGGGAACCTCCAGGGACACCTAAAGGACAGCCAAGGCACTCCCAGGGACACATAGGGGACAGCCAGGGCACCCCCAGGGACACCTAGGGGACAGCCCGGGGACCCCAAGGTGCACCTAGGGGACGGCAAGGGCACCCCAAGGGACAGCCGGGGCACCCCAAGGGACACCTAGGGGACAGCCAGGGCACCCCAGGGACAGCCAGGGAACCCCCAGGGACACCTAGGGGACAGCCAGGGCACCCCTGGGGACACCTAGGGGACAGGGAGGGCACTTTCGGGGACAGCCAGGACACCCCCAGGGACAGCCAGGGGACAGCTGGGGCCCCCCCAGGGACACATACGGGACAGCCAGGGCCCCCCCCAGGAACAGCCAGGGGACCCCCAGGGACACTTAGGGGACAGCCAGGGCCCCCAAGGGACACCTAGGGGACAGCCAGGGCACCCCCAGGCGTTGAAGGGGCCCCCCCGCTCCAAACCCAGCACGGCCGCCTGCGTTGCGGCCCCCCAAAAACCCATGGCCGCCCCCCGAGCTGATATCGACCCCCCCACAGCATCATTGATCCCCACCCGAGTGTCACTGACCCCCCCCAATGTCATTGATGCCCCCCCAGTATTCCATTGATCTTCCCTCACCGTCGCTGACGCCCCCCAAAATTCCATTGATCCCTCCCACTTGATCCCGCCCTTTTTCTCCCCTCACGTTTCCCGCCCTTTTTCTCCCCTCACGTTTCCCGCCCTTTTTCTCCCCTCACGTTTCCCGCCCTTTTTCGTGGGGAACGACCCCTGAGGGGGCCTGTGGAGGGATTCTGGAGGTCCGAGGGGTGAATTTGGGGTTTGGAGGGAGGTTTTGGGGGGTCCCAGGGATGGATTTTGGGGTTTTTGGGGGTCCAAGGGATGGATTCGAGGGTCCCGGGGTGGATCTGGGGTCCTGGGGAGGTTTTGGGGGGTCCCAGGGGTGGATTTGGGGTTCATGGGGAGGGGTTTAGGGGTTTTATGGCGCCTCAGGGGTGAATTTGGGGTCCGGGGAGAGGTTTGGGGGGTTTTTTGGGGTCCCAGGGGTGAATCTGGGGTCTGGGGAGGGGTTTTTGGGGGTCCCTCACCTGCAGGGCGTCGCGGGGGTGGCAGGGGAGGGGGCAGCGCGGGGGGCCCAGCGCCCACCCCCCCTTGGGCTTCAGGAGGGCGTCGATGAGACCGAAACAGCTCGGGGGGGGGGTCAAAAACGGGGGGGGTCACGGGCTGGAACCCCCCAGTGCCCCCCAAACCACCCCCAGGGCCCCCCCCGACCTCCAGGAGCCCCCAAAACCCTCCTCAGGTTCCTTTGATGCCGCAAATGGGCCGCCCAAACCTCCCGAAGATCCCCCAAAAACACCCAAAGCAGCCCCCAGGACTCCCCCCAGACCCCCCAAAACCCCCCAAACCCCTCCAGGACAACTCGGGACCCCCAGGACCCCCCAAAATCCGCCCCCCCGTCCCCCTGAGGCCTCGTTTGACCGGCTCCACGTTGCGGACAGGTAGCAGCTGATCAAGCCACAAGCACCAACACCTGCGGGACTGGGATGGACTGGGAGCACTGGGAGGGTGATCAGAGAGAACTGGGATGGACGGGGAGTGGACTGGGATGAACTGGCAGGCGTGTGGGGGTCCTAGGTGGGCACACGGTGCCTAACTGGTCTATACTGGGATGGGTCGGATGGCCCCAGGGGAGGGGGTGTGGCCACACTGGTCCAGACTGGGAGGGGTGTCACCATGGCGCCGGAGGCGGAGTCGAGGATTCGGGCGAGGCAGGGACACCTAGGGGACAGCCAGGGCACTCCCAGGGACACCTAGGGGACACCAGGGCACCCCTGGGTACACCTAGGGGACAGCGAGGGTACCCCTGGGTACACCTAGGGGACAGCGAGGGCACTTTTGGGGACAGCCAGGGCCCCCCAGGGACAGCCAGGGCACCCCCAGGGACACCTAGGGGACAGCCAGGGCACTCCCAGGGACACCTAGGGGAGAGCCAGGGAACCCCCAGGGACACCTAAGGGACAGCCAGGGAACCCCCAGGGACACCTAGGGGACAGCCAGGGCACCCTAGGGACAGTCAGGGCACCCCAAGAGACACCCAGGGCACCCCAGGGACACCTAAGGGACAGCCAGGGCACCCCAGGGAGAGCCAGGGCACCCCCAGGGACGCCTAGGGGACAGTCAGGGCACCCCAGGGACAGCCAGGGAACCCCCAGGGACACCTAGGGGACAGACAGGGCACCCCAGGGACACCTAGGGGACAGCCAGGGAACCCCCAGGGACACCTAGGGGACAGCCAGGGCACCCCCAGGGACGCCTAGGGGACAGTCAGGGCACCCCCAGGGACAGCCAGAGCACCCCCAGGGACAGCCACGGGACAGCCAGGGAACCCCCAGAAACACCTAGGGGACAGCCAGGGCATCCTCAGGGACACCTAGGGGACAGCCAGGGCACCCCCAGGGACACCTAGGGGACAGCCAGGGAACCCCCAGGGACACCTAGGGGACAGCCAGGGCACCCCCAGGGACGCCTAGGGGACAGTCAGGGCACCCCAGGGACAGTCAGGGCACCCCCAGGGACACCTAGAGGACAGCCATGGAACTCCCAGGGACACCTAGGGGACAGCCAGGGAACCCCCAGGCACACCTAAGGGACAGCCAGGGCACCCCAGGGAGAGCCAGGGCACTCCCACGGACACCTAGGGGACAGCCAGGGCACCCCAGGGACACATAGGGGACAGCCAGGGCGACCCCAAAGTGCACCCAGGGGACGGCAAGGGCACCGCAGAGACAGCCAGGGCACCCAGAGCTCCAAGGGCTATCCAAGGGATGCTCAAAACCCTTACCAACGATTGGCTTTAATAAAGCAACTCACACGAAGTCACCAACATCACGCGGACACAGCACCATTCTTTTGTTGGTCTGTAACGGCTGCAACAAAATACGCCCTCCTGGAAGCAGTTCAGCACTTACTGATCACTTCTTTGTTTTGGCACTTCCCAGCCAGGGCCTGCGGGGCCTCCTGCAGATGCAGGTCTTCGCTGACAAGGCTCCACTTGTGCAGCAGCAGCAGGAGCAGGAGCAGCAGCAGCAGCAGCTCCCTGAAATTTTAGAAAATATTAGAAAAATACAGGCAAAAATCTCACCTCTGTCCTCCCCTAAGAACATCCCCAGGACATCATCCCAGTTTTTCCCAGCTAGGAGCTGCAAGGAATTCAGGCAGGGGAAATGACATCAGGGAACAGCTTTGTAAAGTCAAAGGCAGAAAGAGAAGATCCACCAGCAAAGGGCAGGAAAGGGGAAAGGTTTCTGAAAACATTTCTGCAGTCTAATTAATAATTATTTCCGCTTCCCCAGCGAGAAGAACACAGACTCACAGCCATTCAGGCCTGACAGTCCCCTGCAGCCAGAGCTCAGCACACATCCACAGAAGCAAGTCCAGCATCTGAAAGAAAAAAAAAAAACAAAACAAAAACCAAACACAACAATCAAACCAGTAGGAAAAGGTGATTTCTTTGGCTTCAAAGTTATTTCAAGTTCTTAAAGCCCAACACAGCTGCTAGAAGAAACAGAGTCAGGGCTCCTGGCAGACAGAGGGTGTTTTCCCCCCGAGGGGATTGCAGAGGAATTGTCTGGGACTTGGACTGTCCCTCGGGGTGACACCAGTTGCTGTGACTTCTATCATTCCATATGTTTGACTCCCAAAACTTCCCAGCCCAGGGGCTTGAGCTGACAGGGCAGCACAAAGATTGTTCTCTGTGTGGTGCCCAGATTTGGGGTTCACTGTCACCTTTGCTAGTTTAGATGAATTATACCCACGGCCCCGAATTCCCTGCTCAGTTCCCGCTGCAATAACCTCACAGTGCCTCACGGAGCACGGATATTCCCACGCAGAGCTGCTGCTTGAATGCCAGACGTGTCAGGAACCAGCAGAGCTTCCAAGGAAGCTCAGCAGGATGGGGACAGGATAGGTTTCTATTCCATAGATTTGGTTAATTATAACCCTCACCCCCTGGGGGTCACCTGTCAGATTTCCCTGGAATTCAGCCACCCCCCTGAGCTCGGGCTCCAGGTGATGTTTCAGAGCAGGAGAAGGCACTGGCCGGCCTGTGCTGAGGCAGCCCCTGTGCCCTCGGGAGGACACAGCTCCCTGCAGGAGCTCAGCTCCTTTCCGAGCCCCAGCAGTGGCCTCTGCAAGTGCCTTTCCCTCAGGCAAGGGACGCCCATCCCTGCCTTCAGCACACCTCCAGTGGGACCCACCTGCAAAAGCTTTCCATCACTTCTGCACTCCGGCCGGCTCCCTGGAAAAGTCCAGACTTCATCCAAACGAAACTCCATCCCACTCAAACCTTTGATTTTGAGGCATCTCCGAGGGCCGTTGCTCTGGATTTAATTTCTGTGAGGGAGGAGCGCCTTGGCTTTAATGCTGCCGACGGGTGATGTCCTCAGGCTGAAAGGGAGGGGATTTGGGGTGGCCAGGACATCCCTGGCAACTGTGTGGGAGCTCCGGGAGGTGGGAATTGCTGTCTGAGCCCCTCTGCAGACAGCCCGAGCCGCCGTTCCCAGGCAATGCCAGCTGTTCCCCGGGGAGCTCTTGGGCTGTGGGTGCCTCTGTCCGGGCTGCAGCATCTCCCCGTGCCCGGCGGGAGCAGCCCCTGGCCGAGGAGCCGCGGCAGCCCCGGGGCCGTGTCCGTGCCAGCCCCGAGCCCGGCCCCGGGCCCTGCGTTTGGCCGCCGCTGCCACGGGCGGGGCCCCGCAGGCACAGCTCCTCCCTGCACATCATCCCAGGGCTGCTGGCCCCGCTGGGGCTGCCGGCCTCCTTCCTCCCTGCGCCTCCGGGCACCCGGGACACCTGCAGGAAACCCCGAGGGACACTGCAGGCGGCACGGGGGGGCACCGAGGCCTCCGGCCAGAAAAGCAGCCCCGGCCTCAGCAGCTGCCATCATTTTGGCCCGGCAACACTCACCTGCAGGAAACGCCCCTGTGCGGGTGGGACCGGCCCTGCCTCTCTGCAGAGCTTTGGCCGTGGAAGAAGGGAAGCCTCAGGACTTGTCCTGCTCCTTTCCGCCCGGAAAGAGACTTTGTGTGAGTACTTTTACGGCAGCTGCTGGGTAAATCCTGGAAAGGACAGGAAATCAGCGTCACTGGAAGAGCTTTGTGCTGTCGTGAGCTGCCAGCCACTTCTGCCCTCGAGCCATTCCAGGGGCTGGTGTGTGAAGCAGCTTTGGCAGAGAAGGCGGCACTGCACTTACCTTAGTGGGGCCAAGCGTTGCCATCCTATGGAGGTCCATCCCCATAATGCAGAGATTGGTTCAGCTGCTTGGAGCAGAGTCCGGGTAATGCCAAGGTGCTGAGTTCGATTCTCAAACGGTCCGTCCGCTTGAGAGTCAGATTTTAGGATCCCTCTCAGCCTCAGTATATCCTGTGACCTGGAAATAAGAGGAAAATTCTCGGCTGAGTTTTAATAAAACAGCTTTTGCCATTGCAGGGTGTGAGCTGCACTCGGCGATTTTCGGCCGCGACGAGCCCCACGAGCCTTCCGCCCTTCCTTGCCGCCATCATGGTTGCGTCTGAGGCCACTTCCGGTCCCGCCGGCATCTTTTTTGCGGCACCTCTAAGGCCCCCGGCAGGTGTTTACACAGACGCCTGACTAAATCCGCGAATCCGAACGCAAGCGCGGCGCGGCTGAGCACACGGCCCGTGTCCCCACACCTGGAGACGCCGCGGAAAATTGCGCCCGGGCGGCGCCGTAGTCGGGGTTTCGTGCAGGCATCTGGCTAAACGCCTATAGGGTCCTTATTTTTTCGCGCCCTTTTGGCCGCCCTTTTTGGAAGGTCGGGCGCCTCGCGCCTGGGCGCCATTTTGTGAGGGGCGTCGCGTGACTTCCGCTTTTGCTCGCCGCCATCTTGACTGCGGCTGAGGCCACTTCCGTCCCGGCCGCCATGTTCTTGGCGGCTCGGCATAGGCCCCCGGCAGGTGTTTACACAGACGCCTGAATAAATCCACGAATTTAAAAGCAAGCGCGGCGCGGCTGAGCACACGGCCCGTGTCCCCACACCTGGAGACGCCGCGGAAAATTGCGCCCCGGCGGCGCCGTTGTCGGGGTTTCGTGCAGGCATCTGGCTAAACGCCTATAGGGTCCTTAATTTTTCGCGCCCTTTTGGCCGCCCTTTTTGGAAGGTCGGGCGCCTCGCGCCTGGGCGCCATTTTGTGAGGGGCGTCGCGTGACTTCCGCTTTTCCTTGCCGCCATCTTTGTTGCGGCTGAGGCCACTTCCGTCCCGGCCGCCATGTTCTTTGCGGCTCGGCATAGGCCTCCGCCAGGTGTTTACACAGACGCCTGACTAAATCCGCGAATCCGAACGCAAGCGCGGCGCGGCTGAGCACACGACCGGTGTCCCTACACCTGGAAACGCCGCGGAAAATTGCGCCCGGGCGGCGCCGTAGTCGGGGTTTTTGTGCAGGCGTCTGGCTAAACGCCTATAGGGTCCTTATTTTTCCCGCCCTTTTGGCCGCCCTTTTTGGAAGGTCGGGCGCCTCGCGTCTCGCCGCCATCTTGGTAGTGGAACCCACTAAAATGCCCCCTCGGCTCCTCCCACAAGCGCCTGACTGAATGGACTGCAGCCCGCGGCGCCGCTGCGCCCCCATCCCGTGTCCGCACACCCGCAAACGCCGCGGAAAATCGCGCCCGGACGGCTCCGGGGTCCGGGTGGCGCGCGCAGGCAGCCGGCTGCCACGCGCCCGGGCTCCTTGCCTTTTTCCCTCCCTTTCGGCCCCGAGCTGCGGGCGGGCGGGCGGCAGCGCCGCCCCCGAGCTCACAGTGCGGGGCTGCCACGCGCGTCGGGGACGGGCGGGGGGGACAGCTGCACTACCGCTCTTTGGCCACAGGGTGGCAGCATTGTCTCACAGATCATGAGGGACGGGCACGGGGGACAGCTGCACTACCGCTCTTTGCCCACAGGGTGGCAGCATTGCCGCACAGATCAGGCGGGACGGGCGGGAGGGACAGCTGCAGTACCGCTGTTTGCCCACACGGTGGCAGCATTGCCGCACAGATCAGGCGGGACGGGCGGGGGGGGCAGCTGCAGTACCGCTCTCTGCCCACACGGTGGCAGCACTGCCGCGCAGCGGCGCGGAGCGGAGCCATAAACGAACGTGCCCAGGAATGCCCTGGCGAACAGCCTCCGGAATAAATGGCCCAAAAGACCCCCGAGCACACCTGCGAGAGCCCTGCCAGCAACCAGACCGAAACAAAAAAGCCTTTCGTTCAGGCTCTATTTCAATATTTTTTATCTTTGTGATTCTGATATTTACATTCATCATTACAATTCATCTTTTATATTATGTACATTATACATCATGTATTATGTTTATTTTACTATTATATTTATTAAAGATATTAAATATAGAAAGTTATATATAAAATAATTTATTATTTATTATGTAATGTTATAAATAATAATACATTTCATTTAAATATGACTATGTACATTATAGATGTTTATATTATGTATATTAAATATATTTATAAAACGTGTAGTATGTAATAATATATTGTGTATTTTTTATTGATATTATTTTTCATATCCTATACTTTTTGTTATTTTTCTTTTTCATTATTTTTTAAATTCGTTTGTTTATATTTTAAACGATATTTTACACTAGATGAATTCATTAACCTAACACATCAGAAACACAATTAATTTGAATTAAATGAGCCTGGTTTTCTAAGGGGTAAAGTTTTAATCTTTATTTAGATAATATGGGCATATTTTCTCTATCTGTATGGGGTTTTTTTGGTGGGTTGCGGGGGAGTTTATTTTGGGGGTTTTCTTTTTTTGTTCGCTTTGTTTTGGATTTCTTTGCTAATAAACAAGCAGGGTCGGAGAGTTCAAAATAAAACGTCTACTTTGTTTTTATTGCTCCCTCTGAAATACGCCTCGACAGCCTGGACAGCAGGCTGCTGCTGGTAACACTGTGCACGGGTAGGAGGAGACCTGGTCGGGGCTGGGAAGGAAAAAACGGCACCACGGTGGTCACAGCTTTCTCCCTTCAGGAGTTTTATGGAGCAGAAAATACAGAGCTTTTGCCAACTGCGCTCTCTATGACATCCCGACGTCCAGCGGGCACCGAGGTCATTTCTCATCTTTCTTGCCAACAGCCAAACCCCCAGGCGCCCGGGGGAAGAAAGAGTATGGGGAAAAAAAAAAAGGAACAAAGAAAACATGAAAAAATAAACCAAAACTATAGAAAATAATAAATAAAATTAAAATACCAAAAGAAAAAAATTTCAAAGTAACAAAAAAGTGGAAAAAAAATTTAAACAAAAAATTAAAATAAAAAACGAAAAGTAGTTTTAACAAGTAAATAAATAGCTAAAGAAAAAAAATAAAAATTAAAAAACTGAAGAAAAAGTCTTTGAAAAACCACAAAACGCAACATGAAAAACCACAACAAAAGAGCACAAAAATACAAAAATAACAAAAAATAAAATACAAAATTAAATAAACGCAGCTCTCACCTCCTGCCACTGCCTAAAAAAGCGCCATGGCTTTCCTCAATTATGCAGCAATAAGGGAAACAAACCCAGTGCCCCCCAGAACAGAAGGTTTTCTAGACAATTCCCACTTCTGCTTGGAAACAAATTCTATTTTAGTGGGAAGCTCATTTTGGACAAACATCCAAATGTGCCAAGGTAGGAAAGAACCAGCCCCTTGTGTCCAAGGAACAGCAGCTAGGCCTGGATTCAGGTTTTAATGGCATTTATGTAATTAAAAATGCAGTAAATTGAACTTTACAAAGAGACGAATCGTGGCAAATAAATACTTCAAAGTTTTCTTGGGAAATCACAGAATTTTGTGGAGATGGTGCTGGACAATTGCTGATTTACCAACATTAATTGGGTAAATTTCCTTAGAAATGTGCTCTACAAGGTACAAAAATTCCAATTAGGATGGAAAATTGGAATAAATAAATATTCCCTTACTAAAATCAGAGAGAAAATCAGAGTTATTCCTTCAATTAAAAGGAAGGAATAACATCCAAATCCAAGCCTGCCTGGAAAACAAGCTCAGGAATTTCTAACATTGAAAACTTTTGCAAGAGTCATGAAGTTGGTGAAAGTTCATGGAATGATGATTTAAAATCTGCTTCCTCTGCACTGATTTAAAGGGAAGTGGGAATTCAACAGGTCCAGTTACTCCCATCCAACCTTGGACTGGGATAAGGCCTTCCAGTGGCTTCACTTCCTACTGGCTCTCTCCTTTTCGCCAACTACCTGCAAGAGGAAAAGCAACAGGAATAAAGTCTCAAACAGGATGGCCTTGGTCCAGGCAGACTGAGGTGCAGCTCCCAGCGAGGGAGGCCAGGCTGTGCCTCGGGGAGCTCCGGGAATCTGGGATTGCCCGTGGGATTCAAGGGCTGGAAAAGCACACCCACCTGCCAGGTTCAGTGCTGGGACAGAGCAAGGCCGGGGCTCGGGGGCAGCAGTCAGAGCTGGGACTGCAGGAGAACACCCCAAACCCGGGTTAAACATCCGGCACGACACGCAGCACGCTCCGGGAGAAACTCGGGCGGGAGAAGCCCCGGGATGCTCCACGTTCCTTGCCCTTGGCAGCTGTGCCAGGGCCTCCCTCAGAATGCTGACCTCACCGTGCAGCTCCTACAAAACAGGAGAACTTATGGGAATCGCCCAGAATCCCTGTACTTCCAGTTATTAAGAACCACAGCTGCAGCGAAAGGTGCCCAAACTCTACTGCAAACCAGCAGGGCTGAGGAGACGCAGGGATTTATTCCCGAGGGGACACAAGGATCCCTCAGCCAGCCAGGATTTCTCCCAGGCTCTTCCCACTGCTCTCTAAGGACACAAACAGCAGTTTTTCCCTCGAGTTCCCCTTTCCATCAATGCCAAGACTCGTGTTCTCCTCCAACCCCAGGTTCAGGAAGGAAAGTAGGAATATTATCACTGCACAGACTGTCCAGGAGGGTGTGACTGAGGCAGCAGCACCAGCTCCCACTCCACTGCTGCTCTGGATTCCTGAGCAGCTCCTTTCCATCCTGCCCTTCCCAGCACCATTCCCTGGGTGCCATGTCCACAGACACCTTCTCCATGCAGCTTAAAACCCACAGACACCAACAGAAAGGAGATCAAAAATCAATTCACATGTTGCTAGTCAGAGAGAATGGGAGAGGCCTAAAAATCTGCATTTATTTTAGAACACTAGAGCAATTTCTTCATGACCCTGACTATCAGTGATGGGCAGATAAACACCTTCTTTAACTTACTACCTGCAAAAACATCAAGTTTCAAGTTTAGTAAAGATAAAATTTTGCTGCAAAAATAAAAGAGGTGGGATGTTGGTGTTAGTGCTTTAACCTTCGGACATTAGCGGGTATTTGTAAAACAAATTCATTATTGAAGCAGCTAACTTGAAAATAAGGGGTTTTTACAATAAAGTTGACCAAAAAAGAGTCTCAAAATTAAGATATAGGCTGCACAAATATTTAAGAAAAAAAAAGTTGTCTTTCGTGCGTATAACCTGCCAGCCTCTCATGTTTTCAGTCCTTACCATTTATTTTTACCAAGGTGATGATTAAAACCTTGTCAAAAGCTCAAAAAAAAAAATTCCAGGACAAGGCAGGTGTTTTCCCAAGTACCCTCAGTGTGGAGCTGTGTCAGCCACAAGTGTTTGCTCCCGCAGCCCAGCCCGGAGCAGGCTCCAGCTGCTGCCCAGGGGGGTTACCAAGGGACTCACCTGTTTGAAGCTGTAAACGCAGGTGGCCTGCACTGGAGTGCCAATAAATGTGAAATGTGTGACTCTCACCTTGAATAGCGATCGATCTTCTCAGGGGAGCCCCTCACCCAGGATGGGGGGCTCTGCCACGGATTTCATCCCTCCGCATCTGAAACAAAGTCAGGACAACAGTCAGAGTGCTGCAGGATACCTTGACAGCTCCAGACATCTTGTGGCAATCTAGGAATACCCTCTACAGTCTAACCACACCCCACATCACAAATTTCAAGCCCCCAGGACTATTACCCTCGTACCCCTACACCCAGACTGAGCAGCAAGGCAGAGCAGCTCCGGGCCAAACACACACCAACACCCGTGACACAGCACAGGACAAACGAGGGGACGCAACAGGGACAGAAAACTCTGGGCAAGAAGAATGACCCTGAGGGTCCAGAGAACTCGGAATGAGATGACCGAGGTGAGACGGAAGGTGAGCTGGCCAGGCTCAGAGAACCCTGCAGGAACAAGATGCCATCGGGATGACTTATCCCAAGAAACGCAGAGATGGATGCCCGAGAATCCTACGGTCAGAATCCTCCACCTGTCTTTGCATTCTCACAAGACCTAACCTGCCGGAATGGATCAGGGCGGTGCACGGCTGTCAGTACAGCTCAGAACAAGACCTGAAAAGGCATCGGACCGGATGCTTGTGAAGAGAGATGGATTCTGATGAGTGTCCGAGCAGCTGAGACAAAGGCACCTGGCTGAGGAGCACAGAGATCAGAAATGCTAAGACTGATGCCAGGGGTTTGGACAGGCCCCTGAAAGGACTAAAGGAAAAGACAAGACACCAAACAGACAGAGTGCACAACAGACAAGTGACACAACACACACCAGGACTGCTCTGCCCTGCACACCTCAGCACTGACATGAAAAATGAGACTTTCCCTTCATGTAGCCTAAGGGGTCACATCTGGGACATCCCCATCTCCAAACCAGACTCGAAAAATCCCTCCCAGTGATCCCTGCCCTGGTACCCCACTTTCATCCCCTCCCTAGTTCCGAGCCCTCCACTTATCTCTCAGATGTCTGGGGAGGTGAATCCACGCTGGGCCCCAAAGAAGGCCGCCTATGCCTCTGGGAAATTCCTCCTGTCACTGGGCTGCTGTCTCCTAGTCAGCTACAATAAAGAAAACCAAATATCAAAGCATAATCTTAGCTGCACATCAGCCAAAACCCAGCAGCTCTGCTACTCACCGTCTCTTAAGCAGGACCGGGCCCTCGGGCCCCGTGCGTGCTTCAGCTGAGCTCGGAGGCCGACGCTCGCAGCGCCAAAGCCTTAGAGGCATTACTGGCACCGAGCCCACCCACCGTGGCCTCCATTAGGGCTGTGAGCATCCCCGGTTAGAGCAGGACAGGAACGCAGGGTGGACATCCCCGGTGAACCTCAACCCTGTGGACTCTGCCCCACCACGGTCACTTCCTGCCTGGCCCTAGCTTAGGGCTACTGCCTGCACCTCTCAGGACTTCTGGCCTTGTCTTGCGTTAGGATTGCTGCCGGCACCTGCTCTCAGGGAAACGGTGTTGGCAGCAGCGCTGTGAGGGCCGGGATGCCTGTACTCTGTCTTGTATCCTAGGCTGTACCCCTGATTTTCACTGTGTGTTCTCTAGTCCTTGAGTCCTTTACCTCAGCCTCTGTGTGTATCACTGTAACCTCCCCCCTTCTGAAGCCTGCTTCTTCAGAGCCCTAGACCTTGCAGCCGGGGACGCTCTGCACCGTTAGGGTCCCAAGAGCTGTCCCGCACGCAGGACAGGTACATCCACAGTTGTTCCCTGCCTACCCTAAGAAACGTGGCCCTGAGACAGGGCAGAGGCTGACAGAGCCGAACTCTTTGCGGTGGCAAAAGGCACGAAGCCTTACCAACCGCCGCCTCGAGAGGGAATCAGGAGCACTTCCACCGGCTGCGGAGAGACAGGGAATCCCAGGGTGGGTGGGGCGGGAAACCCCCGTTATCCCCAGCCCTGTTGGATCCTGCTCCCCACTATCGCTTCCTGCCTGGCCCTAGCCTGACTGTGTCTGCACAGGTCAGAGCTTCTGGTGTGTTCCTGCACTAGGGCTGCTGCCTGCACCTGCTCTCAGGGGAAGTGTGCTGGTAGCAGTGCTGTGAGGGCCGCTACACCTGTACTCTGACTTGTATCCTAGCCCGCTCCCCTGAGTTTCACCGTGTGTCCTCTAGTCCTTGAGTCCTTTACCTCAGCCTCTGTGTGTGTGGCTACACCTCCCCCCTTCTAAACCCAACTTCTTTAGAGCCCTGCACCTCGCAGCCAGGCCTTCTGGCATTGTCCTGCATAAGGGCTCCTGCCTGTACCTGCACTCAGGGAAACGGGCATGTCTTTAGGGCTACTCCTTCGGGTCTGGGGTAGGGGTGGGGTCGGGCTGGTACACCTGTACTCTCAATTGGCACATCTTGGACATCCCTATCTCCACACCTGACTCAAAAACCCCTCCTGACAAGTCCTGACCCAGCACTCCACTTTCATCCCCTCTGTGGCTCTGAACCCTCCACTTATCTCTTGGACGTCTGGGGATGAGAATCCACGCCGGGTGCCAAAGAAGGCCGCCTCTCCCTCAGGGAAACTCCTGCTGTCGCCGGGCTGTCGTCTCTTAGTCAGCTACAACAAAGAAAACCAAACATGAATGCGTGATCTTAGCAGCCCATCACCCAAAACCCGACAATTCTGCTACTCACTGTCTCCTAAGCTTGCCTGTGTCCTCGGCCCCGCGCTTCAGCTGCGCTCAGAGGCCAACGCCGGCGTCGCAGGGTCTGCCTGGGTAAAGAGCAGACAAGGTGACGTGGCAGCGCTGGAACTTGAGGGGACCCTCCCTCCTTCTCCTCCCTGACTCACCTCAACTCCTCGGCCGTTATCCAAGCCTACCTGGATGGGGCCTTCACAAGGAGAAGATCAAGGCTCCATCACAGACTCCTGGAATGCTCCCGGAGGGCTCACGGGTGAGGTGACCCGGGTCTGTCGTCCCGTTGGTGAGAGGGGAGCTCGGCCTCCTGCGAGTGGACTCCCTAAAACGCACAATAACGGAGGCTTAGAGTTGCACCAGCGAGTGAGGCTTGAACAATAGCAACGGCTTCTGTCCACCCGTCACTGCTCACCTCGCCCACGTCAGCTTGACTGCTGAGATCCGGCTTCACCACCTAAAAATAAAGACAAAGAACAGAGCTGTAACACAGCCATCATTTACACCTCCCCTGCAAACAGAAACAGGGACTGACCTTCTCAGGGGAGCCCCCTCACCCAGGATGGGGGGCTCTGCCACAGATTTCATCTCTCTGCATCTGAAACAGAGTCAGGACAAAAGTCAGAGTGCTGCAGGATACCTTGACAGCTCCACACATCTTGTGGCAATCTAGGAATACCCTCTACAGTCTAACCACACCCCACATCACAAATTTCAAGCCCCCAGGACTATTACCCTCGTACCCCTACACCCAGACTGAGCAGCAAGGCAGAGCAGCTCCGGGCCAAACACACACCAACACCCGTGACACAGCACAGGACAAACGAGGGGACGCAACAGGGACAGAAAACTCTGGGCAAGAAGAATGACCCTGAGGGTCCAGAGAACTCGGAATGAGATGACCGAGGTAAGATGGAAGGTGAGCTGGCCAGGCTCAGAGAACCCTGCAGGAACAAGATGCCATCGGGATGACTTATCCCAAGAGACGCAGAGATGGATGCCCGAGAATCCTACGGTCAGAATCCTCCACCTGTCTTTGCATTCTCACAAGACCTAACCCGCCGGAATGGATCAGGGCGGTGCACGGCTGTCAGTACAGCTCAGAACAAGACCTGAAAAGGCATCGGACTGGATGCTTGTGAAGAGAGATGGATTCTGATGAGTGTCCGAGCAGCTGAGACAAAGGCACCTGGCTGAGGAGCACAGAGATCAGAAATGCTAAGACTGATGCCAGGGGTTTGGACAGGCCCCTGAAAGGACTAAAGGAAAAGACAAGACACCAAACAGACAGAGTGCACAAGAGACAAGTGACACAACACACACCAGGACTGCTCTGCCCTGCACACCTCAGCACTGACATGAAAAATGAGACTTTTCCTTCACGTAGCCTAAGGGGTCACATCTGGGACATCCCCATCTCCAAACCCGACTCAAAAAAATCCCTCCCGCTGACCCCTGCCCTGGTACCCCGCTTTCATCCCCTCTGTGGCTCCAAGCCCTCCACTTATCTCTCAAATGTCTGGGGAGGTGAATCCACGCCGGGTGCCAAAGAAGGCTGCCTCTCCCTCAGAAAAATTCCTCCCGTCACTGGGCTGCTGTCTCCTAGTCAGCTACGATAAAGAAAATCAAATATCAAAGCATAATCTTAGCTGCACATCAGCCAAAACCCAGCAGCTCTGCTACTCACCGTCTCTTAAGCAGGACCGGGTCCTCGGGCCCCGTGCGCGCTTCAGCTGAGCTCGGAGGCCGACGCTCGCAGCGCCAAAGCCTTAGAGGCGTTACTGGCACCGAGCCCACCCACCGTGGCCTCCATTAGGGCTGTGAGCATCCCCGGTTAGAGCAGGACAGGAACGCAGGGTGGACATCCCCGGTGAACCTCAACCCTGTGGACTCTGCCCCACCACGGTCACTTCCTGCCTGGCCCTAGCTTAGGGTTACTGCCTGCACCTCTCAGGACTTCTGGCCTTGTCTTGCGTTAGGATTGCTGCCGGCACCTGCTCTCAGGGAAACGGTGTTGGCAGCAGCGCTGTGAGGGCCGGGATGCCTGTACTCTGACTTGTATCCTAGGCTGTACCCCTGATTTTCACTGTGTGTTCTCTAGTCCTTGAGTCCTTTACCTCAGCCTCTGTGTGTATCACTGTAACCTCCCCCCTTCTGAAGCCTGCTTCTTCAGAGCCCTAGACCTTGCAGCCGGGGACGCTCTGCACCGTTAGGGTCCCAAGAGCTGTCCCGCACGCAGGACAGGTACATCCACAGTTGTTCCCTGCCTACCCTAAGAAACGTGGCCCTGAGACAGGGCAGAGGCTGACAGAGCCGAACTCTTTGCGGTGGCAAAAGGCACGAAGCCTTACCAACCGCCGCCTCGAGAGGGAATCAGGAGCACTTCCACCGGCTGCGGAGAGACAGGGAATCCCAGGGTGGGTGGGGCGGGAAACCCCCGTTATCCCCAGCCCTGTTGGATCCTGCTCCCCACTATCGCTTCCTGCCTGGCCCTAGCCTGACTGTGTCTGCACAGGTCAGAGCTTCTGGTGTGTTCCTGCACTAGGGCTGCTGCCTGCACCTGCTCTCAGGGGAAGTGTGCTGGTAGCAGTGCTGTGAGGGCCGCTACACCTGTACTCTGACTTGTATCCTAGCCCGCTCCCCTGAGTTTCACCGTGTGTCCTCTAGTCCTTGAGTCCTTTACCTCAGCCTCTGTGTGTGTGGCTACACCTCCCCCCTTCTAAACCCAACTTCTTTAGAGCCCTGCACCTCGCAGCCAGGCCTTCTGGCATTGTCCTGCATAAGGGCTCCTGCCTGTACCTGCACTCAGGGAAACGGGCATGTCTTTAGGGCTACTCCTTCGGGTCTGGGGTAGGGGTGGGGTCGGGCTGGTACACCTGTACTCTCAATTGGCACATCTTGGACATCCCTATCTCCACACCTGACTCAAAAACCCCTCCTGACAAGTCCTGACCCAGCACTCCACTTTCATCCCCTCTGTGGCTCTGAACCCTCCACTTATCTCTTGGACGTCTGGGGATGAGAATCCACGCCGGGTGCCAAAGAAGGCCGCCTCTCCCTCAGGGAAACTCCTGCTGTCGCCGGGCTGTCGTCTCTTAGTCAGCTACAACAAAGAAAACCAAACATGAATGCGTGATCTTAGCAGCCCATCACCCAAAACCCGACAATTCTGCTACTCACTGTCTCCTAAGCTTGCCTGTGTCCTCGGCCCCGCGCTTCAGCTGCGCTCAGAGGCCAACGCCGGCGTCGCAGGGTCTGCCTGGGTAAAGAGCAGACAAGGTGACGTGGCAGCGCTGGAACTTGAGGGGACCCTCCCTCCTTCTCCTCCCTGACTCACCTCAACTCCTCGGCCGTTATCCAAGCCTACCTGGATGGGGCCTTCACAAGGAGAAGATCAAGGCTCCATCACAGACTCCTGGAATGCTCCCGGAGGGCTCACGGGTGAGGTGACGCGGGTCTGTCGTCCCGTTGGTGAGAGGGGAGCTCGGCCTCCTGCGAGTGGACTCCCTAAAACGCACAATAACGGAGGCTTAGAGTTGCACCAGCGAGTGAGGCTTGAACAATAGCAACGGCTTCTGTCCACCCGTCACTGCTCACCTCGCCCACGTCAGCTTGACTGCTGAGATCCGGCTTCACCACCTAAAAATAAAGACAAAGAACAGAGCTGTAACACAGCCATCATTTACACCTCCCCTGCAAACAGAAACAGGGACTGACCTTCTCAGGGGAGCCCCCTCACCCAGGATGGGGGGCTCTGCCACAGATTTCATCTCTCTGCATCTGAAACAGAGTCAGGACAACAGTCAGAGTGCTGCAGGATACCTTGACAGCTCCACACATCTTGTGGCAATCTAGGAATACCCTCTACAGTCTAACCACACCCCACATCACAAATTTCAAGCCCCCAGGACTATTACCCTCGTACCCCTACACCCAGACTGAGCAGCAAGGCAGAGCAGCTCCGGGCCAAACACACACCAACACCCGTGACACAGCACAGGACAAACGAGGGGACGCAACAGGGACAGAAAACGCTGGGCAAGAAGAATGACCCTGAGGGTCCAGAGAACTCGGAATGAGATGACCGAGGTAAGATGGAAGGTGAGCTGGCCAGGCTCAGAGAACCCTGCAGGAACAAGATGCCATCGGGATGACTTATCCCAAGAGACGCAGAGATGGATGCCCGAGAATCCTACGGTCAGAATCCTCCACCTGTCTTTGCATTCTCACAAGACCTAACCCGCCGGAATGGATCAGGGCGGTGCACGGCTGTCAGTACAGCTCAGAACAAGACCTGAAAAGGCATCAGACTGGATGCTTGTGAAGAGAGATGGATTCTGATGAGTGTCCGAGCAGCTGAGACAAAGGCACCTGGCTGAGGAGCACAGAGATCAGAAATGCTAAGACTGATGCCAGGGGTTTGGACAGGCCCCTGAAAGGACTAAAGGAAAAGACAAGACACCAAACAGACAGAGTGCACAACAGACAAGTGACACAACACACACCAGGACTGCTCTGCCCTGCACACCTCAGCACTGACATGAAAAATGAGACTTTCCCTTCATGTAGCCTAAGGGGTCACATCTGGGACATCCCCATCTCCAAACCAGACTCGAAAAATCCCTCCCAGTGATCCCTGCCCTGGTACCCCACTTTCATCCCCTCCCTAGTTCCGAGCCCTCCACTTATCTCTCAGATGTCTGGGGAGGTGAATCCACGCTGGGCCCCAAAGAAGGCCGCCTATGCCTCTGGGAAATTCCTCCTGTCACTGGGCTGCTGTCTCCTAGTCAGCTACAATAAAGAAAACCAAATATCAAAGCATAATCTTAGCTGCACATCAGCCAAAACCCAGCAGCTCTGCTACTCACCGTCTCTTAAGCAGGACCGGGCCCTCGGGCCCCGTGCGTGCTTCAGCTGAGCTCGGAGGCCGACGCTCGCAGCGCCAAAGCCTTAGAGGCGTTACTGGCACCGAGCCCACCCACCGTGGCCTCCATTAGGGCTGTGAGCATCCCCGGTTAGAGCAGGACAGGAACGCAGGGTGGACATCCCCGGTGAACCTCAACCCTGTGGACTCTGCCCCACCACTGTCACTTCCTGCCTGGCCCTAGCTTAGGGTTACTGCCTGCACCTCTCAGGACTTCTGGCCTTGTCTTGCGTTAGGATTGCTGCCGGCACCTGCTCTCAGGGAAACGGTGTTGGCAGCAGCGCTGTGAGGGCCGGGATGCCTGTACTCTGACTTGTATCCTAGGCTGTACCCCTGATTTTCACTGTGTGTTCTCTAGTCCTTGAGTCCTTTACCTCAGCCTCTGTGTGTATCACTGTAACCTCCCCCCTTCTGAACCCTGCTTCTTCAGAGCCCTAGACCTTGCAGCCGGGGACGCTCTGCACCGTTAGGGTCCCAAGAGCTGTCCCGCACGCAGGACAGGTACATCCACAGTTGTTCCCTGCCTACCCTAAGAAACGTGGCCCTGAGACAGGGCAGAGGCTGACAGAGCCGAACTCTTTGCGGTGGCAAAAGGCACGAAGCCTTACCAACCGCCGCCTCGAGAGGGAATCAGGAGCACTTCCACCGGCTGCGGAGAGACAGGGAATCCCAGGGTGGGTGGGGCGGGAAACCCCCGTTATCCCCAGCCCTGTTGGATCCTGCTCCCCACTATCGCTTCCTGCCTGGCCCTAGCCTGACTGTGTCTGCACAGGTCAGAGCTTCTGGTGTGTTCCTGCACTAGGGCTGCTGCCTGCACCTGCTCTCAGGGGAAGTGTGCTGGTAGCAGTGCTGTGAGGGCCGCTACACCTGTACTCTGACTTGTATCCTAGCCTGCTCCCCTGAGTTTCACCGTGTGTCCTCTAGTCCTCGAGTCCTTTACCTCAGCCTCTGTGTGTGTGGCTACACCTCCCCCCTTCTAAACCCAACTTCTTTAGAGCCCTGCACCTCGCAGCCAGGCCTTCTGGCATTGTCCTGCATAAGGGCTCCTGCCTGTACCTGCACTCAGGGAAACGGGCATGTCTTTAGGGCTACTCCTTCGGGTCTGGGGTAGGGGTGGGGTCGGGCTGGTACACCTGTACTCTCAATTGGCACATCTTGGACATCCCTATCTCCACACCTGACTCAAAAACCCCTCCTGACAAGTCCTGACCCAGCACTCCACTTTCATCCCCTCTGTGGCTCTGAACCCTCCACTTATCTCTTGGACGTCTGGGGATGAGAATCCACGCCGGGTGCCAAAGAAGGCCGCCTCTCCCTCAGGGAAACTCCTGCTGTCGCCGGGCTGTTGTCTCTTAGTCAGCTACAACAAAGAAAACCAAACATGAATGCGTGATCTTAGCAGCCCATCACCCAAAACCCGACAATTCTGCTACTCACTGTCTCCTAAGCTTGCCTGTGTCCTCGGCCCCGCGCTTCAGCTGCGCTCAGAGGCCAACGCCGGCGTCGCAGGGTCTGCCTGGGTAAAGAGCAGACAAGGTGACGTGGCAGCGCTGGAACTTGAGGGGACCCTCCCTCCTTCTCCTCCCTGACTCACCTCAACTCCTCGGCCGTTATCCAAGCCTACCTGGATGGGGCCTTCACAAGGAGAAGATCAAGGCTCCATCACAGACTCCTGGAATGCTCCCGGAGGGCTCACGGGTGAGGTGACGCGGGTCTGTCGTCCCGTTGGTGAGAGGGGAGCTCGGCCTCCTGCGAGTGGACTCCCTAAAACGCACAATAACGGAGGCTTAGAGTTGCACCAGCGAGTGAGGCTTGAACAATAGCAACGGCTTCTGTCCACCCGTCACTGCTCACCTCGCCCACGTCAGCTTGACTGCTGAGATCCGGCTTCACCACCTAAAAATAAAGACAAAGAACAGAGCTGTAACACAGCCATCATTTACACCTCCCCTGCAAACAGAAACAGGGACTGACCTTCTCAGGGGAGCCCCCTCACCCAGGATGGGGGGCTCTGCCACAGATTTCATCTCTCTGCATCTGAAACAGAGTCAGGACAAAAGTCAGAGTGCTGCAGGATACCTTGACAGCTCCACACATCTTGTGGCAATCTAGGAATACCCTCTACAGTCTAACCACACCCCACATCACAAATTTCAAGCCCCCAGGACTATTACCCTCGTACCCCTACACCCAGACTGAGCAGCAAGGCAGAGCAGCTCCGGGCCAAACACACACCAACACCCGTGACACAGCACAGGACAAACGAGGGGACGCAACAGGGACAGAAAACTCTGGGCAAGAAGAATGACCCTGAGGGTCCAGAGAACTCGGAATGAGATGACCGAGGTAAGATGGAAGGTGAGCTGGCCAGGCTCAGAGAACCCTGCAGGAACAAGATGCCATCGGGATGACTTATCCCAAGAGACGCAGAGATGGATGCCCGAGAATCCTACGGTCAGAATCCTCCACCTGTCTTTGCATTCTCACAAGACCTAACCCGCCGGAATGGATCAGGGCGGTGCACGGCTGTCAGTACAGCTCAGAACAAGACCTGAAAAGGCATCGGACTGGATGCTTGCGAAGAGAGATGGATTCTGATGAGTGTCCGAGCAGCTGAGACAAAGGCACCTGGCTGAGGAGCACAGAGATCAGAAATGCTAAGACTGATGCCAGGGGTTTGGACAGGCCCCTGAAAGGACTAAAGGAAAAGACAAGACACCAAACAGACAGAGTGCACAACAGACAAGTGACACAACACACACCAGGACTGCTCTGCCCTGCACACCTCAGCACTGACATGAAAAATGAGACTTTCCCTTCATGTAGCCTAAGGGGTCACATCTGGGACATCCCCATCTCCAAACCAGACTCGAAAAATCCCTCCCAGTGATCCCTGCCCTGGTACCCCACTTTCATCCCCTCCCTAGTTCCGAGCCCTCCACTTATCTCTCAGATGTCTGGGGAGGTGAATCCACGCTGGGCCCCAAAGAAGGCCGCCTATGCCTCTGGGAAATTCCTCCTGTCACTGGGCTGCTGTCTCCTAGTCAGCTACAATAAAGAAAACCAAATATCAAAGCATAATCTTAGCTGCACATCAGCCAAAACCCAGCAGCTCTGCTACTCACCGTCTCTTAAGCAGGACCGGGCCCTCGGGCCCCGTGCGTGCTTCAGCTGAGCTCGGAGGCCGACGCTCGCAGCGCCAAAGCCTTAGAGGCATTACTGGCACCGAGCCCACCCACCGTGGCCTCCATTAGGGCTGTGAGCATCCCCGGTTAGAGCAGGACAGGAACGCAGGGTGGACATCCCCGGTGAACCTCAACCCTGTGGACTCTGCCCCACCACGGTCACTTCCTGCCTGGCCCTAGCTTAGGGTTACTGCCTGCACCTCTCAGGACTTCTGGCCTTGTCTTGCGTTAGGATTGCTGCCGGCACCTGCTCTCAGGGAAACGGTGTTGGCAGCAGCGCTGTGAGGGCCGGGATGCCTGTACTCTGACTTGTATCCTAGGCTGTACCCCTGATTTTCACTGTGTGTTCTCTAGTCCTTGAGTCCTTTACCTCAGCCTCTGTGTGTATCACTGTAACCTCCCCCCTTCTGAACCCTGCTTCTTCAGAGCCCTAGACCTTGCAGCCGGGGACGCTCTGCACCGTTAGGGTCCCAAGAGCTGTCCCGCACGCAGGACAGGTACATCCACAGTTGTTCCCTGCCTACCCTAAGAAACGTGGCCCTGAGACAGGGCAGAGGCTGACAGAGCCGAACTCTTTGCGGTGGCAAAAGGCACGAAGCCTTACCAACCGCCGCCTCGAGAGGGAATCAGGAGCACTTCCACCGGCTGCGGAGAGACAGGGAATCCCAGGGTGGGTGGGGCGGGAAACCCCCGTTATCCCCAGCCCTGTTGGATCCTGCTCCCCACTATCGCTTCCTGCCTGGCCCTAGCCTGACTGTGTCTGCACAGGTCAGAGCTTCTGGTGTGTTCCTGCACTAGGGCTGCTGCCTGCACCTGCTCTCAGGGGAAGTGTGCTGGTAGCAGTGCTGTGAGGGCCGCTACACCTGTACTCTGACTTGTATCCTAGCCCGCTCCCCTGAGTTTCACCGTGTGTCCTCTAGTCCTTGAGTCCTTTACCTCAGCCTCTGTGTGTGTGGCTACACCTCCCCCCTTCTAAACCCAACTTCTTTAGAGCCCTGCACCTCGCAGCCAGGCCTTCTGGCATTGTCCTGCATAAGGGCTCCTGCCTGTACCTGCACTCAGGGAAACGGGCATGTCTTTAGGGCTACTCCTTCGGGTCTGGGGTAGGGGTGGGGTCGGGCTGGTACACCTGTACTCTCAATTGGCACATCTTGGACATCCCTATCTCCACACCTGACTCAAAAACCCCTCCTGACAAGTCCTGACCCAGCACTCCACTTTCATCCCCTCTGTGGCTCTGAACCCTCCACTTATCTCTTGGACGTCTGGGGATGAGAATCCACGCCGGGTGCCAAAGAAGGCCGCCTCTCCCTCAGGGAAACTCCTGCTGTCGCCGGGCTGTTGTCTCTTAGTCAGCTACAACAAAGAAAACCAAACATGAATGCGTGATCTTAGCAGCCCATCACCCAAAACCCGACAATTCTGCTACTCACTGTCTCCTAAGCTTGCCTGTGTCCTCGGCCCCGCGCTTCAGCTGCGCTCAGAGGCCAACGCCGGCGTCGCAGGGTCTGCCTGGGTAAAGAGCAGACAAGGTGACGTGGCAGCGCTGGAACTTGAGGGGACCCTCCCTCCTTCTCCTCCCTGACTCACCTCAACTCCTCGGCCGTTATCCAAGCCTACCTGGATGGGGCCTTCACAAGGAGAAGATCAAGGCTCCATCACAGACTCCTGGAATGCTCCCGGAGGGCTCACGGGTGAGGTGACCCGGGTCTGTCGTCCCGTTGGTGAGAGGGGAGCTCGGCCTCCTGCGAGTGGACTCCCTAAAACGCACAATAACGGAGGCTTAGAGTTGCACCAGCGAGTGAGGCTTGAACAATAGCAACGGCTTCTGTCCACCCGTCACTGCTCACCTCGCCCACGTCAGCTTGACTGCTGAGATCCGGCTTCACCACCTAAAAATAAAGACAAAGAACAGAGCTGTAACACAGCCATCATTTACACCTCCCCTGCAAACAGAAACAGGGACTGACCTTCTCAGGGGAGCCCCTCACCCAGACTGGGGGGCTCTGCCACAGATTTCATCTCTCCGCATCTGAAACAGAGTCAGGACAAAAGTCAGAGTGCTGCAGGATACCTTGACAGCTCCACACATCTTGTGGCAATCTAGGAATACCCTCTACAGTCTAACCACACCCCACATCACAAATTTCAAGCCCCCAGGACTATTACCCTCGTACCCCTACACCCAGACTGAGCAGCAAGGCAGAGCAGCTCCGGGCCAAACACACACCAACACCCGTGACACAGCACAGGACAAACGAGGGGACGCAACAGGGACAGAAAACGCTGGGCAAGAAGAATGACCCTGAGGGTCCAGAGAACTCGGAATGAGATGACCGAGGTAAGATGGAAGGTGAGCTGGCCAGGCTCAGAGAACCCTGCAGGAACAAGATGCCATCGGGATGACTTATCCCAAGAGACGCAGAGATGGATGCCCGAGAATCCTACGGTCAGAATCCTCCACCTGTCTTTGCATTCTCACAAGACCTAACCCGCCGGAATGGATCAGGGCGGTGCACGGCTGTCAGTACAGCTCAGAACAAGACCTGAAAAGGCATCGGACTGGATGCTTGCGAAGAGAGATGGATTCTGATGAGTGTCCGAGCAGCTGAGACAAAGGCACCTGGCTGAGGAGCACAGAGATCAGAAATGCTAAGACTGATGCCAGGGGTTTGGACAGGCCCCTGAAAGGACTAAAGGAAAAGACAAGACACCAAACAGACAGAGTGCACAACAGACAAGTGACACAACACACACCAGGACTGCTCTGCCCTGCACACCTCAGCACTGACATGAAAAATGAGACTTTCCCTTCATGTAGCCTAAGGGGTCACATCTGGGACATCCCCATCTCCAAACCAGACTCGAAAAATCCCTCCCAGTGATCCCTGCCCTGGTACCCCACTTTCATCCCCTCCCTAGTTCCGAGCCCTCCACTTATCTCTCAGATGTCTGGGGAGGTGAATCCACGCTGGGCCCCAAAGAAGGCCGCCTATGCCTCTGGGAAATTCCTCCTGTCACTGGGCTGCTGTCTCCTAGTCAGCTACAATAAAGAAAACCAAATATCAAAGCATAATCTTAGCTGCACATCAGCCAAAACCCAGCAGCTCTGCTACTCACCGTCTCTTAAGCAGGACCGGGCCCTCGGGCCCCGTGCGTGCTTCAGCTGAGCTCGGAGGCCGACGCTCGCAGCGCCAAAGCCTTAGAGGCATTACTGGCACCGAGCCCACCCACCGTGGCCTCCATTAGGGCTGTGAGCATCCCCGGTTAGAGCAGGACAGGAACGCAGGGTGGACATCCCCGGTGAACCTCAACCCTGTGGACTCTGCCCCACCACTGTCACTTCCTGCCTGGCCCTAGCTTAGGGTTACTGCCTGCACCTCTCAGGACTTCTGGCCTTGTCTTGCGTTAGGATTGCTGCCGGCACCTGCTCTCAGGGAAACGGTGTTGGCAGCAGCGCTGTGAGGGCCGGGATGCCTGTACTCTGACTTGTATCCTAGGCTGTACCCCTGATTTTCACTGTGTGTTCTCTAGTCCTTGAGTCCTTTACCTCAGCCTCTGTGTGTATCACTGTAACCTCCCCCCTTCTGAACCCTGCTTCTTCAGAGCCCTAGACCTTGCAGCCGGGGACGCTCTGCACCGTTAGGGTCCCAAGAGCTGTCCCGCACGCAGGACAGGTACATCCACAGTTGTTCCCTGCCTACCCTAAGAAACGTGGCCCTGAGACAGGGCAGAGGCTGACAGAGCCGAACTCTTTGCGGTGGCAAAAGGCACGAAGCCTTACCAACCGCCGCCTCGAGAGGGAATCAGGAGCACTTCCACCGGCTGCGGAGAGACAGGGAA
Organism: Chamaea fasciata; assembly: GCF_029207755.1. Taxonomy (NCBI): domain Eukaryota; kingdom Metazoa; phylum Chordata; class Aves; order Passeriformes; family Sylviidae; genus Chamaea; species Chamaea fasciata. Next base: position 101,169 of record NW_027094353.1, read on the forward strand.
TCCCAGGGTGGGTGGGGCGGGAAACCCCCGTTATCCCCAGCCCTGTTGGATCCTGCTCCCCACTATCGCTTCCTGCCTGGCCCTAGCCTGACTGTGTCTGCACAGGTCAGAGCTTCTGGTGTGTTCCTGCACTAGGGCTGCTGCCTGCACCTGCTCTCAGGGGAAGTGTGCTGGTAGCAGTGCTGTGAGGGCCGCTACACCTGTACTCTGACTTGTATCCTAGCCTGCTCCCCTGAGTTTCACCGTGTGTCCTCTAGTCCTCGAGTCCTTTACCTCAGCCTCTGTGTGTGTGGCTACACCTCCCCCCTTCTAAACCCAACTTCTTTAGAGCCCTGCACCTCGCAGCCAGGCCTTCTGGCATTGTCCTGCATAAGGGCTCCTGCCTGTACCTGCACTCAGGGAAACGGGCATGTCTTTAGGGCTACTCCTTCGGGTCTGGGGTAGGGGTGGGGTCGGGCTGGTACACCTGTACTCTCAATTGGCACATCTTGGACATCCCTATCTCCAAACCTGACTCAAAAACCCCTCCTGACAAGTCCTGACCCAGCACTCCACTTTCATCCCCTCTGTGGCTCTGAACCCTCCACTTATCTCTTGGACGTCTGGGGATGAGAATCCACGCCGGGTGCCACAGAATGCCGCCTCGCTCTCTGGGAATTTCCTGCTGTCACCGGGCTGCTGTCTCTTATTCGGCTACAAGAAATAAAACAAACATCGATGTATGATCTCAGCAGATCTGTTGGCCAATCGGTCAGGGTGTAAGACAAGTGGACCACCTAAAACACACAAACAATAACATATGCTGAAGAGTTACATCAGAAACACCACCACACTTAACTGCATAAATATATAAATTTTCAAACAGACAACCCCAAAAAAATTCCAGCAAAAAAAGCCAACTCTTATCACCCCTAGTCAAACTACTGAATATAATAAAAACAACACCATGTCCAAACCCCTTAATAATACTCCAGAACATATACTCAGAGCCCCCCCAAAGTTAAAGACTTCCCCCTAGCCAAATAAAAAGGAAAAAGCCCATGTCTTGCAACCCATATTAATTCATTAACTTAAAACTTTAAAAATAAACGTTAAAGTTTAAACCTTTAGACAACACTAGCACACCATAGACGCCAATCCCATCACTACATGCCAAACCAAAACTTATTTCAACCTTTTGTGCTGCTGCTGCTGCTCGGCACAAAGGTTTGTCCCTCAGCACCTCCTGAAGTAATGTTCCACGCCCAAGGCCTCCCCCAGCCCCTGTGAGATGAACTCACCATCCTTCCATGAGCCTCACCTGGGAGCCCAGCATAAACCCCTCTCCTCCCGCAGCTCCGTGCCAAACTCAGCTCGGGCTCCCCTCTTAAAGCAGTGCTGGCAGGACCCGCCCCCTCGTTATCCTTTACAGCTTCCACCTGTCCCCTCATCAGTGTGACAGCTCTCACCTGGGGCTGCTCTGTCCCCTCAATCATCCTGTGACAGCTCTCACCTGCAGCTGCTGCCAGTCCCTGCTGCTCATTTCCTGGACATTGCACTGTGTGCACTGACACGCTGGGGCACCGGGCTTTCCTTGCTGTGAATAAGGACCCCTCTGCTCCTGCACGTGCCCAAGGCTGAAACTGGGATTCCACCTCCTAAATTCCGTTTGTGTGAGGTTCACAATTCCTAAGGAAATTTCCCAGCAATCGTTACCCTTCATTTACATTTTCTCCTTTGGAATCATCACTACCTTGTCTTTCTGTGCAAGGGTTCCAAACGTTCATTGGGAGTTCAGTAGCTGGGTTGGCTTGTTTATAACTTAGCTGACAATCCCAGGCTAAATCCAAACACCCAGAATTACAGGCAAATACGGAGACAGTTTATAGATACTGCCCTCCCCTGGTAGGTAGCTCTTCCTTGCACTTCCCTGGAGCAGATTTACTCCATCCTTTCTTCCCAAAAGCACCTCTCCAGCACAAATCCCACTTCTTGGACACAAACCAAACAGAAATCTACTACAGCGCGGCCTGGGGGGGGGCCGGGGTGGAGCCCAAGGCCACTGTCCAACCAGTGCTGCCTCTGGCTCCTCGTTATTTACACTGAGAGCATATTGTAGGACGCTCTGCAGCCTTTCTTTGCCATTCTGTATTGGAAAGAGGATGGATAGTAATGACACACACGTCCACAAACAGTCTTTACGGTTCTTCAAAAAGTTAATAATGCCTGTAATAAAAATGGTAAGTAATATTGTGTCTCAGATTGTTTAAGAAAGTGGAAGTTCGAGCTTTAATGTCCTCCTGAGAGACGCTGAATAAAATCTGTCCCCTGAGTTTGCACACAGAAATAAAATACCGATTTTTTTGATCAAACAAGTTAGGTCTGTATGAAAACAGCTGAGGAGGCTTTCATGGCTCAGTGTGATAATGGCAGAGCACAGAACATTAAAGACGGAATGTTAGTTCCCTGAATTAATGCCCTGATGGAGATAAATTCTTTTGCAAAGAGACACAATAGTTTCCTCTCCTTGTTTCTGAGTTTCCGAGCGATCCTGTAATTCCTAACCTGCACGAGTGCAGACCCATCTGACACGGGTAAGTGACATATCCGGCTCCTGGGCTCCAAGCCACGTGTCCCCGATGTCAACGGAAGTCAGGAACACAAAAACAGCTGTGGAAGAAAGTTGAGAGAAAAATCAGAACATATATTCTTCCCTTTCCACACAGTAATACCAAGCCAAGCTGTTCACCTCCAGGATTATGTTTTTAAATGGCTCCCTAACTACTTTTCCTAGATGGAAAATCTGGAGGTGCTTTGCCCATGCAAAACTAATGATCCTACTCACAAGAAGGAACAAACCAGTCTCCTGTTAAACAAAACAGTTTGAAATCTGACCTGTCAGCTGCTATCATTGACCAGCAATAGCAGTCAGCATCCAGGCCTAAGTGGACATTTTTTTGCAGACTATCTCCCCTCTTGAAATCATTTTGGGTTTTTTTTTTTTTACACCTTTTGTTTCATTTTAGTCCTTGTGTCCCAACACAAAATTTTGTGTCCTAACACGATCAACAACAAATACAGAATTAGCTCAATAAAACCGCACTTTTCTGATGGAAATGTCACCCCTAGAAACTGCAAGGTTTTTATAGGAATACTGTCTCAAGAATTCAGTAACTTCAGGTATTCCATACCACATGATCCTGAGATTGCTTGGGCATCCAGAGTTTATAGTATTGGCTGAACTGGTAGAGCTGAGGATACTTAACAACTTTCAGGGACTTGAGATCTTTATCATAGGGCTGGAACATCAAGCAGAGAGCAAGTGGTTCTCTCTGAGAGGGCAGGAGGTCAGTGAAAACAGCAACAAGGTACTCCACGATGCGTGCTCCTAGAAAAGTAAAAATAAATTAAACTATTAACATGAGCACAGACACTGGGGCAACCCTCATTCCTTTGGGCCTCGGCAGCAGCCCACAAAGCATCACTCAGAAAAGTATTGAATAAGATCAAGAAGTGTTTGTAGTGACCTAGACAAATGTTCCTGACCACTGAGATACCTGAAAAATCCTCCACACATCAGTACTTGCTGAAGTAAATAATCCACCCTCACTGTGTTGTGCTAAATATGCCTGTATTTCAACAGCAAAACACCCCTGCCAAGCCCCACCTCAGCGAAGAGCTGATTTGCACCGGGGGCACGCACCCCAGTGAACGTGTGCAAGTTAAATAGAATTTTCTTTCAGAATTGGGACTTCCAGTCCACCCCCGGTGCTACTCGATCGCCAAATACACCCAGAGAACGCAGTGAGGTGCTGTGGAGTTGGCAAGTCCTGCTCCAAGCCCGCCTGATGCCCCTGGGACTCCAGCGCTTTCTTCAAGGAGGTGGCAGAACTTTGCCACCAGAGCTTCATTTCTGGAATAGTTTTCTTTGGAAAATGCATCCATTTCCTATTTAACAGCGCAGTCCTCTCTCCCTGATCTCGGAAGAGCTGCCTACAGCCATGGAAACCACTTTCCTCTCCTGGTCTCCACACTCTGTCCTTTAAAACACTGTGTTACTGAAGCCAACTACCTCCAGACCCAGACTGTCCATGCAGGGGCAGTGTCTCTTCTCTTCAAGGTCAGGGAAAAGTGGCAGAAGCACCTACAGAGCTTCAATGCCTCTCTTGAGCAAGAAACACCGTGGATTTGAATCTCCTTCTGCTTGCAGGGAAGATAATGTCATGTCTTAAGCTAAAAAACGATAAATGGTAAAAAAATTATTAAAAATGGGTAAAAATGATGCCACTTCTCACTCCACTGGTAGAAATGACACATTAAACCAAAAAATCTGTACCTGTTCCAGTTTCAGACTGAAGCAACAGCATATTCCTGGCTTCTAACGCAGCAGGAACAACAGCACTGAAGGGAAATGTTTGGACATCACATCTTCATTTAAAGAGAGCCCAATTTCTTCATCTAAGCCATCACTGCCCTCGATCAGGACATCCACCATATAATCAGGACACCTAATAAGTGAAGAAAAAAATCTAAGCAGAGGATCTAGACTAACTGGGAAAACAACAGAGGCAGAACGCAACACTCCAGGAATATAAGGCATTTTTTTTAAATTCAATCCCTCCAAAAAAAAAAAAAAAATATCAAAGAAAGGATGAAAGCCCCATTTGTCACGCAATACATTGTTAAGTGCAACACAAAAATCACAGCTGAACTTCACTCTGCCTGTCAATGCTGCTGTCCAGCACAGGCTGCTCAGAGAAGCTGTCGCTGCCCCTGGATCCCCGGCAGTGCCCAAAGCCAGGCTGGATGGGGCTTGGAGCACCCTGGGCTACTGAAAGGTCTCCCTGTCCATAGCAGGGGGTGGAACTGACAAGCTTTAAGGGGCCTCCCCATCCAAACCATTCTGGGATTCCACAATTCTATGAACAGCCCCAGGCAGAAGGACTAAATTTCCATTTGAGTTCAAAAATGCTGCTGCAAGAGCATGAATAGAGACTTCAAATACTGTTAAAGTGGCACAACCACATCAGAAATTACTTTTGGGGGTTAAAGTGGTAACTGCAACTCCAACTTCTACTTCTGATACCAAGTTCACATGGAGGGCTGAGTCCTGGAGGTCCTTACTTAACAGGATTTCTATAGTTATCCATCCCCAGTTTGCTTACTGGGGATAGAAAATGTAGCCCCAAGTCGTGAAATTGTGTTTGAGGAGTCACCACATACCAGCAATGTGAGAGACGGGGATGCTGATGTTATCAGAGTCCTGTTTAATTAAACACGGTGACCTGGAGCATGCTGGCTTCCTGAACCAGGTCTGCTGCCTTGTCTGTGCAGGGGCAGGGCTCTGGCACCAGCTTCAGCAGGATCTGTCAGCAAAGGTGGAGAGGAAGGTAAGTGCGCTGGCTGTCAAGCGCAGGGGAAGCATATGCTGCTAAGAAAGACCGTGTGCAAAAAGGTGTTGGAAGATGGGCAGGTTTTAGAAGGACAACTTCCATATCACTTCTGCAGCCTTCTGTCTACGGTTCCTTCTCTGCATGGGAGTGGAAAAAAGAAAGGTCCACTGCAATTTGGCATCCAGATTGCTACCACAGACTGAGTCCCTGGGGAGACCGCACTGGAAATGAAGCACTGGGCATTCAACATCCTGAAGAGTAACAGCAAGTGTCAGCTTTCCTTGTAAAAGACCACAATTCACTGAGGTCTGATAATTTTGGCACCTAAAGAGGAGATAAAAGGTACCACACATACGGCTCTCTACACTTATACCAACAATGCTGTAATAAGAACTGATCCTTTTGGATTGCATTTTCCTGCAAATAATTTTCCTGTCCTCCCATTTGAGACAAGAATGATGCCACCTCTGTATAAAGAACCCCAAATAATGCTTTTCTGAGAATCCATTCACTGGTCTTTGACAGGTTTCTCAACAACAGAACAAGATCTCTAGTTCCCACCAACATTATTCTTTGCATTGTTCATCCAGCTAATTTGAACACTGTTACCCTTTCCAAAAACTGAATCACTGCTTCCTTCTGGTCTTCTTTTGCATTATCCAAATGTTCCAGCCAAACTGAAAGTTCCCTTCCATGTGTACTCAAACACGCCACTGTCACGTAAAACCTGTCCAGGAAACAAAGGGGGAGGTGTGTAAATAAACCTCAAAACACCTCAAATACAAAACTCCAAGAGATGCAGATCTTTTTGTACAGTAACTTCATGATCCCTTCTTTTGGGAAAGGAAAGAGGAAGCGCAGGTCGATGAAAAGAAGTACCTGCCACTCTCCTCACCCCCTCAACTCAAGAGGCCTTTTCTTTCCACTCACTAGTGGGACTTGTCAACTGCATAGTGGACAATAAAAACCTTACCTCTATAATTTCTGGAAAGCAGGTTATACTGCTTTCAGAGGGTTGTACATCTTCATGTCATCACAGGCAGAAAAAAAGTGCGCCTTACAAATAGCCTGTAGGACAGTTTAGAAAACTACTGATCTAACAAAGAAAATCATCGCTAAATTAAACCTGAATCCGGTGTCGACCACACAATCATGCAGTAAAGGTATCTGCTGCTTCAAGAACAAATTTTACCATCCTGGCATTTCAGACCTGTGGGATATAGTGAATATCCCGATATTTCAATTCAAATACGTACCCTGAAGATTAATTGTTTGCTGGAAGTTTTCAGATGAGAGTGGGTACTTGTAACAAACATTTTCATCAGTAAATAGAAGACTGATTTTTCACCAGATAGCTTCTCTGTTTCAGAGATGTCCTACAAGAAAAATGTATTAGAATTCCTCTGCTACAGCAACACTGTATAGGACTATGTTGCACTGACAATGATACGCAAGGTAAGCGTGTTACTTTATAGACCTGCCCAAAAGTCCCAAGGCCAGAAACCAGTGGGATCATTTACACTACTTTGCAGTCAATGAGCCAGCATCGTTGCATTCATTTGCAAAATGTTTGCCCGAAAAGCGGAAGAAGACCGTAGTAACAGAAACCCCCAACTATTGAAAGGGCCCGAGACAAAGCAACTTCCCTCATCAATCATATTTCATTCCCTAATCATTCCATGTCTATCCCTGCTACCTCCTCAAAGCCAGGTCCACTCTTTTCTCCTGACATGACAAGCCAAGTCTTGACAGAGTTCTTATTTGACAAGCCTGCAGTAAAATAGAGTTGGGGCCCTGATGGCTTCCACCAATTATGGAGAGCATTAAAAAATGTTGGAATCCTCCTTGGGAAGGGGTGGGACAGCTCCCATCAGTAGCTCATTTCCCTGGTCTGCAGCTCAGGCTTTCCAGACAAGTGGAATCCAGCACACTCTTTCTTGTGAGGGAACATCTCCAGAGACACAAAGAGCTACAGCAACATCCTCCTCCGTTCATCAGGGAGGCAAAAAATGTTTTCCCTGTAAAAAACCTTCCAGCTCAGAAGGGAGTTTTCACTACTGCTAAGACTGTAATTCCTGCTGCTTTACAAAAGGGTCACCCCTAAAATGTCTGGACTAATTTAAAACAAGGCGATGCCAGAGGAAAACATTTGAGGACAACAGAGCAAGCAAACATAACTTTGCACCAGCCTCTTACCTGTACTCTGAACCAGGCAAACTTGTTGGCAGGAAGTTCCAAAGCCACTTTCAGGATCTGGTGCTGCAGAAGAGGAGGGACCTCCTCCCGCAGGCCCTTTCCAGTGACGATACCTGAGGTGCGAACGCAAGAAACAAACTTCACATCGGTCCATCTGCCTGAGACTTCAGAACATTCCTGTTTTAGGGTTTAGAACACAACTGTGAGACAAGCTGGCAATTCACAGATCTTCATGTCATGGGATCCCCAGACACACTGCAGCGAAGGCTGGCCAACCCAAGGCGGGAATCCAGCCCTCAGAGGGAGATTTCATCACCTAACCCCAGCACAAAGCACTGGTCGTGCATGGAAATATAAAATCTCTTCTATCAGTCTCAGCAACCTTGAAAAGCTGTGACCTACAGGCAGGACAAAGGACAAACTGGAGAGCAAAATACAGAATTTAACTCAACAAATGCTTATACCACGACAATACTTGCTCCAGACAATGGAACTTCACACTCATGTCTCTCCCTGCATCCCTGCTATCACCAGCTCATGAATAACCTCACTTATTCTTGTGACAGGTCAGGGAGCTCTCGCAGTGCAATCAGAACCTGAGCTGCCCCCATCTGACCTGACATCAGCAGCACAAAGCACTGGTGTCTGAGCCTCTCGGAGCCTGGGTAGGATCTTTGTGGCCCTCATCAGAGAAACAACAACACATTTTAAAAAGTCACCACCCAGGCAATCCAACAGTAAGACCAAACAACAAAAACTTAATAAATAATAAAAACAGAACAGAGAAACTAAAATGGGCTACTTTTAGAAAACAGTTCCTTTATCTCCACAGAAAAGCAAACCTTCCCTTCTGCTGTGGACTTTGTAAACAGCCAGAGAAAACACTGGAGGAAATACAAACCCCCATCACATACCTTTTAGCAGCTTGCTAAAATCAAAGTTGCTTTGTGCTACCAAGTGGGGCACAACCTTCTGATAAAGACATGACCTGAAGCAGTGCAGCTTTCAGAAGCAGCATCTCAGCATCATCTGAACCTAAACAAAATATTTCCACAATTGGCTTCTCCTTCCTTCACAGCAAGAGTGGAGTGTCGCACCTCCATTACCCAGCACAAGCATTAGCAACTTTATTTCCAGCACGCTTGCCTAGGAAATGACCTGCCGTCTTCCCAACAGGAATGAGAAAAACACCCACAGAATCCCCAGTTTCCTTCCCCACACCTTCCTGTATGAATACTTTCAAAACTAAATCCACTTATTCGGTGCTTAGATCGAGAGCTGCCGTTTCTAATTTGACTCACAAGTGCTCACACATATAAAGCACAACCTGAGCATCTGAATACTCCCTGTAAGAACCCCACCAGTCCCACTGCTGTTCAGTGCAGGGCTGAACAACAGGAAAAAGCGAAGGAAAGGATATGGTCGTGCTGCCGATTTCTGGGCGCGCTACTTTTAGCTAATGTCAGGTAGGTTTGGCTGGGGAAGTGCACGAGACAGTACACTACAGTTTGTGGCAAATTTATTATTTCACTTAAAAATTTCTCTCTTTCCCTTTCCCCTTTCAAAATAAGACTTGCCAGCGTAAGCTTTTGGCAAGAGGCAGACAACAAATACCTGTCTGAGAGAAACAGCAGTAGCACTTAATGCAACTGTTCACTTCCTAGGAAAAGCCATCTCAGGTTTCAGTTGTAACAGGAGGAGGCATAAAAGCTACTTGTTATCCAGCCATTAATGAAAGCAAGCAAAGCACATGGACCAAAACAATCAGCACCTAACTCTTCCCTGTTAACTTCATCTCCCTCAGGGAGCTAGAAAGAACTGGATGAATGCCACAAATAAACTTTGTTTGCCTGAGTCTCAGCTCCCATTAGAAAGGAATTCTCTAGAGGCCACTATGCAAATAAAGCTGTTAAAGGTGAACTGGGAGTAAGTGACAGCATGATGACCACAGAATGCTGAGGAACTACAGCTGCAGTCCTACAGAACCTAGCTGCCCCACTGGTTTCCAAGCCTTGGACTGTCAGTGCTGACATTTTGCTGCCCCATTAGTGCTCTCTACCTGGTTTGCATTTTAATTAGGTCATGTAAATGACCGTGCCTTAGAAAACAAAAACCCAAATGCAATTATGAAGTACCTTTTAATTCCAGCACCTGTGCCAAGACTGCATTGCCACCAGCAATGAGAAAGGAGAGAGCAAACTGAATACAGGCCATGCGGGCATCTGTTCTCCCCTGGAAACATAAAAATGTAAATATAAAATTAAAAAAAAAGCTGTCAGCACACAGGCGGTACCCAACTGCAGAATCAATACTGCAACTGCTGATTACCTGTACCAGCGCCACAAATGGGTAAATGAAACAACTTCTGTAAACATGCTGCATGCAGCCACAGACCCACATTTACATGCAATACATCCACAGTGTATTCAGCTAAAACGCTTCTGGCATGAAGCAGATCACTTTTACCTAAAAAGGAAAATGTGCTAGTTCACGTGCTCTTCAATTCCAGAGATATGAGACCAGGCCACAGATCTAAAGAAAAAGGAAACATGAACAGCAGTTTCATGCCAAACCCTGCGTCACTGAACCTCCTCACTTGTGCCCTGCTTGGTCAGGTCACAAAAATGCCCATTAAAAGGGGCAAGTATAAAACTACCAACTCAGGCACAGTGGAAGCAGCGACACCCTGACCTGTAACAGCACCACAGGATATGAACAACGGATCACAGAATGGTTCGAGTTGGAAAGGATCCTAAGGATCACCTCATTCACCTCCTGCCATGGGCAGAGATGGCTTCCACTATCCCAGGGTGCTCCAAGCCCTGTCCAACCTGACCTTGGACACTTCCAGGGACAGGGCAGTGACAGCTTCTCTGGGCAACCTGTGCTGGACAGCGTCTCACCACCCTCATGGCCAAGAATCTCCCCCCAATATCCTATGTAAATACACCCTCTTTTAAAAAAAACCTCATCCCTCATCCTATCACTACACTCCTTGACAGAGTCCCCCCATGGTTTACAATTTTTTATAAACCTGCTGTGCAAAATAATCTGCATGTAAAGATGATTCTGTGTATGCAAAAGATAAGGCAGCAGGGACTCATGAAAAGGCTGAAAGAAGAAATATAGAAACAAACAAAATTTTGCTGGAAGCTTTGGGCCTGGTATTTTTGTGTTAAAAACTCACCTCTGATAACCAGCTGTGACACAATTTCATGGAAAGCTGTACAAGAGTAAGACCTTTTGGATGCTGTTTCCTTGTACCTTACTGGAGCACTTGAGCAGCTTGTGGTCAAAAGACTACACCCAAGCACTCAAAATTAAGGGTGGAGGTACTCCTGCAGACAACTCCTGCAGTGAGGTCAAAACTCGAGGAATCTGACAGTTCCAGAACTATAAAAGGTGGTTCCAGGGAAAAAGGGATGTTTGGTTTTTTGCCTTCCATTTGACTGCTTAATAAAGAAAACGTCTGAATTTTCACCTCACATGGCACAAACCTAACACAAACTTACACATTCACTCTGCAAGTAATCTTTAAAATCTAGAAACAATATGTCAACATTGCAAACAATACTGGATTAATTTTATACTTGCATTTGGAATGACACTTAGATATTCTTGTTCTGGTTTGTGTCAATCCTGACTATTTTTAGCAAACAGGGAGGAAACAAGAGATAGTTTCTTCAGGAAAAAGAGGAGTGACTTCTTCCCCTCACTCACATATTCCTCTTAAGGATTTCCAGTTAGAGATAATTTGGATTATTCTGTTTATGCTTTCAAACACAATTACCCTGTATTAGTACTGAGCAATATCCCCTCTCCAACTTCCATTTATTTCAGTGGGACCAAACCACAAAATGACTGACTAGTTTCCAGGAGTGTACTATCGCTTTCACTCTGTTTTAGACACCAGAAGGACAGTTCACAGAAACTGTACATTTATGTTTCTCCACAGCTCGTTGGCAACACGTAAGGCATTTTCATGTGTCCAGTTAGGCACAGTCAAGGACTTCAGCCTGACACAGGACAGGAAGGGAGAGTTAAGCTCTTGCAGATGAAAATACAACAAACATTGGCAACAGTTTGTTCCCAACAGTTAGCTAAAAAAGCTGGTGGAGCCATGGCATAGCATTTCATTGCATGCAGGACCTTAATTTACCTTCTTGCATCTTCTTTCCAACAATCCAGGCAGGTATTTGTCATTGAAATCGAAATGACTATATAGATCCCTTGCTGAACCCGGGCCCTGAGCCACCATTGCTGACAGCAGTGTAAGGCACCCCTGGCTCATCCTAAAAAGACAAAGCAGAGGGAAAACCTGCAGGTTATTTCCAGGATCATGGTTATACTAATCACCAAACCAACAGATTAAAACTTCAAGAGAAAATAGAAGGGAAGTTAAATAATCAAAGCAATTATTTTAGGTAGTAATAACAGCAGCTGGGAAAGAGGGGTGAGGGAGGAAGGGAGAAGGAAATGCCTTTTCATATTCTTCCCCAAAATTAGGCCATAAGGTGAGGCTGGATGTTCCCTTTATCAAGTAGTTTAAAAGGGTGAAAGTGCCAAAACGAACAACTCTAAGATGACCTGTTCATGGCAGTGGGGCTGGACTACGCAAGCCTTAATTATGATTCTATGAACTCCTAAATTCATAGAGGTCTGCCATTTATTTCAACAGGAATACATAAGAGGACAGCAGACCTCCATCATCTGAACAGCCACTACCATGAACACATTTGTAACTTGTCCATCGTGCATCTGTCATGGACAATCTGTAAAAAGCCGTGTGGTTCAAGCAGAGATCCCATCTAGACATGCAATAAAGAAAATCCCTCTGCACAGCAAAGAGGTTGCACAGAAAATGCAGAGCATCTCCCACCAGAAATCTGCAGCCCCCTCTGTGCAGGTTCTAGAAGGATTCCTCCAGAACCTGCAATCTTTAAACATTTCATCAGAAGTGCACATCTTGCACAGCCTCAAAATTTGTTTCCAGTTTACACATTTGAGATTCTTTGTCAGGTTAAAAAGCCTGCTGCAATAAGATCAACTGCACAGCTCAGGAAGCACAGCTGTGCCTATGAACTAGGCAAGCAGAGAAAAGGTTTTCCAGTTCTGCTCAAAGACTGAAAGATGAGTCATTTGCCTCGGCCAAGTCAATTTCAGTCTGATTTTTTCTCTGCTTCCCTCTTCCTCCCAGGTCTGTACTGAAATGTCTCTGGCATTTGCAACTTTTTTCCCCATCCACAGGAGCATGAGAAATTGTTTGGTCTGGACTAAATAACAACAGTTATTGAGCAACCTAAAATGACCTCAGTTTTAGGAGACTGAAAAAATTACAGAAAAAGCCAGTCTGAAAGAGAAAAATCTATTATAAACACGGCAACCTGACTCCAAAAAAAATACAGGAAAACAAAGAACTCAAGAGCAGCTCTTTTTGCTGTCACAGGAAGACTGCCCAGCCCTGTTCCACGCAGTACATTCCACCCCACAAATCAAGCAGCAATAAAGTAAGAGGACTCAAGGTACCACCAGTGTTAGCTCTCACCAGGGCAGGCCCAACCGATGAAAACTACACCTTCAGGAAATTATCCTACAGCACTGGATTGTATGATGCATCAGAGCTTTCACTTTGCAAAGACTTCCACAGGCAATTATTTTATGACAAGTGGAAAAGGATTATTAAATAAAGGTGGATTATTAGCAATAACTCAAGATGAATTTTGAAACGTCCCGTACAGTCCCTCCAGATCAACTGACAGAGATTCTCCAGCAGAGCACCAAGAAGACTTACTTGTGATTTTCAGAATACAAAGCAGCATAGACCAGTCTCATATAGGAATGAATCAACTTTCTGACGATGTTCATTCCCACAAATGTGAGCGGTCGCTGGCTGTCCTCAGTAAAATGGCTTCTAGGGCTTGAAAGACTAACAGCATCTGCCGGATAAAAAAGTATGTTAGCATCTGACAATATCAGGTAAGACTTGAAATTATTAGCTGAGCAAATAGTAATAACCACCATCGATAAAGGGTAACCCCACCCCAAGAGGAAAGCTTCCACACACGAAAGTGACATTAACTTTTAGATTCTCTCCCAAATTAACGCTTCCTCTCGGAAAAGATCACTTTGGAGAGCATGTAGTTTCAAGGAATCATTGCTTTAAGAGACGGCTGCTCCTAAGTGGACGACGAAAAACAAAATGTCCCCGAGAAAAACACTGGGGCTGTTCCGGTCTTGCAATTATTTCCCTGCAGAGGAATCCAGAAACCACACAGCACTGGGCTGCGCCCATTACAAACACCAGCCCCTGTGAGCAATGGGATATTGAGGGAAGGCTGTCACTGAACACGACACAGATAAAAATGATACTGGAAGACAAAGAATAGCAGGCGATGGTTAAAAAGCCACACAATACAGTACTATGTTGTAAGCAGTCAGCAATGCTGCACCAGCATTCAGAGTGAAAAATTATTGAACTCTTTGTTCATTCGTCATATTCTGATGAGGATAAATTGTGTCCAGCTAAAATAAGAAAAATGAGGTCAACTTTACCAGCGGCTTCCTAGAAATACTGATATATCAGGGAGATACCTAAGAACATTTACTTTCACCAGACTATTGTTTTGCTTACTTAACTGCTTTTATTGATCCCCTTATTTCCTAAAAGATCTTTTGATAACATTTAAAGAACCTTAACAGCTTGATTTGGACGGGACGATTGGCTGTGTGTGTCATTAAATCCAGGAACATCTATGAACTGAAAAGAGCATCTCCCACTCGGTAGGTGCTTCTGCCACTGCTACTTCCAGAAAAAAAAGAAAAAAACCAAACCA